>NC_079195.1:135915533-136219492 GCF_029499605.1 Hyla sarda | reverse complement strand
AACCTGACATAGTCTTGGGGAGAAAACAAAGTGAAATGAAAGAACGTACTACAGATGTATTGTATACCAAAAAGACAAACAGTATATACAGCCCTTCATATAAAATTACAATTTTATTGATAATTTAAAACACAATAACAGTAATTACAAATGTAGCATGCATGATTATGGTATTTGGTTATCCCCATCTACAACACAAATAAAGTGTGCAAAGGAGAAAGTGCTAGCGGCTAGATAATAGTACCAATAATAATTAGGACTCCACATAATGCTGATCCACAAAATCCACATTTGAATAATAGGATACCGGGATGTTGAAATATTACTGTAAAATATGGTCTCTTTTAGAGCATATGTAAAATGTCTACTAATGGATTATTAGGATCAACTCTGCTACTGCCCAGGTAACTGGAATAAATGCATCTTACCCATAATAGAGAAAAGCCACCGCATTCCTCCAACTTCAACGCACATTTCAGGATTTTTTCAAGAACTGTCAGCTAACTGACAGCTAATTCACCTGCACTAAACCCAGTATACTGGTTTTTAGTGTGGAGGAAGAACTTTAAAAAGATGGCTTACTCTAAGTGAATGGATAAGTATTCTGGGCATTCAAATTTTTATTTCTATTGCACAGCTTTGAACAATGGAGGGAAGGAGCCAGCTCACCCAGCACTCTGCTCCTTGCTACACCCAACTTCTCGATGTAGCGAGGCAGCTCTCAGAGCACACATTCCCCTCGACCGAAAAATGCATGTTGTTTGCCACTAATACCTGTGATTTTAGGGCAAGTATACATAAAGAACATGAAAACCGTTTGCTTCTCTTATTCTTGCTGCAATCCCATGACAATTAGCGTTTATTTTTTTTCCTTTTGTGTGGTTCTCTAGTATGAGACAGTTACTGTATCATAACAACTACATGTATGAATGCCCTTAGAGCTGACTAAATACTTTTTTTTATAGAACAATGTGTGACTAGTAAATAGAACTTAAACCAGACCTTTCAGTAGAGTTTTACAGTATAAACCAAGGACATGGTTTAATAGGGCTTTTTTTTCCCTAAATCCGTAGAAAGACTTCAGCAAATTAGGTCTAAAATCCAATGGGGCATTTCCTAGGGTGGCACAAGTCTGGCAAGATTTAGCCCCATTACTGTAGAGGAACGTCCCTGCATTACCTTTTTAAATATCTACATTACTCTGATTACAGCACAAGCACTGGGTGTATTTTTCAGTCAACTTGGACACCATTTTGGTTGTCCTCTCTGCTGTGCCGCTGCTTCAGATCCCTTACAGGTGAATTTTAATTGACGCCTGGCGCATGCACTGTAATGTCTGGTTCTCCCAGTGGCCTGAACTGCACAACTGTACTTGCACTGCTTTGGTAATTCAGATCATCAACAGATGCAGTTATTAGTTTTGTATAGGCCTTTTCAACCAGGCACAAGGGTGTTCCTCAACAGTAAATGCGCTTCACCTTCTAGGCTTATGCATCCCAGGGCAATGTCCTGTTGGCTTTTAGACCTAGTTTGCATATTACATATAACTAGGATATCCCAGTGCTTAAGGGGCAATTTGCTTAGCAAAGGTATCTATAAATTCAAGGTTAGAAGCCCTGATAGGTCAGCTTTAAGGTACTCCTCCAATAAGTCACATAAAAACTTATTAGAAAGTATACTTCCATATGTAGATTTGAGTTTCTAATAAAATAAGTAACAAATACAAAAGGTACATGATTATGTTTATTAGCTTACTGTCACGATGCCGGCTGGCAGGAGGTGGATCCTCTGTGCCAGAGAGGGATTGGCGTGGACCGTGCTAGTGGACCGGTTCTAAGTCACTACTGGTGTTCACCAGAGCCCGCCGCAAAGCGGGATGGTCTTGCTGCGGCGGTAGTGACCAGGTCGTATCCACTAGCAACGGCTCAACCTCTCTGACTGCTGAAGATAGGAGCGGTACAAGGGAGTAGACAGAAGCAAGGTCGGACGTAGCAGAAGGTCGGGGCAGGCAGCAAGCCAATCAGCGGCGCAGTGGCCCTTTAAATCGCAGAGACCCGGCGCGCGCGCGCCCTAGGGAGCGGGGCCGCGCGCGCCGGGACAGGACCGACGGAGAGCGAGTCAGGTACGGGAGCCGGGGTGCGCATCGCGAGCGGGCACCACCCGCATCGCGAATCGCATCCCGGCTGGAGGCGGTATCGCAGCGCACCGGGTCAGTGGATCTGACCGGAGCGCTGCAGTGGCGAGAGTGTAGCGAGCGCTCCGGGGAGGAGCGGGGACCCGGAGCGCTCGGCGTAACAGTACCCCCCCCCTTGGGTCTCCCCCTCTTCTTAGAGCCTGAGAACCTGAGGAGCAGACTTTTGTCTAGGATATTGTCCTCAGGTTCCCAGGATCTCTCTTCAGGACCACAGCCCTCCCAATCGACCAAAAAAAAGGTTTTCCCTCTGACCTTCTTGGAGGCCAGTATCTCCTTTACTGAGAAGATGTCCGAGGAGCCGGAAACAGGAGTGGGAGAAACAAGTTTGGGAGAGAAACGGTTGATGATGAGTGGTTTAAGAAGAGAAACGTGAAAGGCATTAGGAATACGAAGAGAAGGAGGAAGAAGAAGTTTGTAAGAGACAGGATTAATCTGGCACAAAATTTTGAAAGGACCAAGATAGCGTGGTCCCAATTTGTAGCTAGGAACACGGAAGCGGACATATTTAGCGGAGAGCCATACCTTGTCTCCTGGAGAAAAAATGGGGGGAGCTCTTCTTTTCTTATCAGCAAACTTCTTCATGCGTGATGAAGCCTGTAATAGAGAATTTTGGGTCTCTTTCCATATGGTGGAAAGATCACGAGTTATTTCATCCACAGCGGGCAAACCAGAGGGCAAGGGAGTAGGGAGGGGGGGAAGAGGGTGACGGCCGTACACCACAAAAAATGGGGATTTGGAAGAAGATTCAGAGACTCTGAAGTTATACGAGAATTCGGCCCATGGTAGAAGATCTGCCCAGTCATCCTGGCGGGAGGAAACAAAATGCCGTAAATAATCACCCAGGACCTGGTTAATTCTTTCTACTTGCCCATTGGATTGAGGATGATAAGCAGAAGAAAAGTTTAATTTAATCTTGAGTTGTTTACAGAGAGCCCTCCAGAATTTTGACACGAATTGGACGCCTCTATCCGAGACGATCTGCGTGGGCAACCCGTGAAGACGAAAAATGTGTACAAAAAATTGTTTTGCCAACTGAGGCGCTGAAGGAAGACCAGGAAGAGGGATGAAATGTGCCATCTTGGAGAATCGATCAACGACCACCCAAACAACAGTGTTGCCACGGGATGGGGATAAGTCTGTAATAAAGTCCATACCAATCAGAGACCAAGGCTGTTCGGGGACAGGCAGAGGATGAAGAAGACCAGCGGGCTTCTGGCGAGGAGTCTTATCCCGGGCACAGACAGTGCAGAACCGCACAAAATCAACGACATCCGTCTCCAGAGTCGGCCACCAATAGAAACGAGAGATGAGTTGCACGGATTTCTTGATGCCCGCATGGCCTGCGAGATGGGAGGAGTGACCCCATTTGAGGATTCCGAGGCGTTGGCGTGGAGTGACGAAGGTCTTCCCTGGAGGAGTTTGCCTGATGGAGGCTGGAGAAGTGGAGATCAGGCAGTCAGGAGGAATGATGTGTTGCGGAGAGAGCTCTACTTCCGAGGCATCCGAGGAATGAGAGAGAGCATCGGCCCTAATGTTCTTATCGGCAGGCCGAAAGTGAATTTCAAAATTAAATCGGGCAAAGAACAGAGACCACCTGGCCTGGCGAGGATTCAGCCGTTGGGCAGACTGGAGATAGGAGAGATTCTTGTGATCGGTGTAAATAATAACTGGAAATCTTGATCCCTCCAGCAGATGCCTCCATTCCTCAAGTGCTAATTTAATGGCTAGTAGCTCTCGATCCCCGATGGAGTAGTTCCTCTCCGCCGGAGAGAAGGTCCTAGAAAAAAAAAAACCACAAGTAACAGCATGCCCGGAAGAATTTTTTTGTAGAAGGACCGCTCCCGCTCCTACTGAGGAGGCATCTACCTCCAATAAGAAGGGTTTAGATGGGTCAGGTCTGGAGAGCACGGGAGCAGAAGAAAAGGCAGACTTGAGCTGTTTAAAGGCGTCTTCCGCTTGAGGAGGCCATGACTTAGGATTGGCATTCTTTTTGGTTAAAGCCACGATAGGAGCCACAATGGTGGAAAAATGTGGAATAAATTGTCTGTAATAATTGTCGAACCCCAAAAAACGTTGGATAGCACGGAGTCCGGAGGGGCGTGGCCAATCTAAGACGGCAGAGAGTTTGTCTGGATCCATTTGTAGTCCCTGGCCAGAGACCAAGTATCCTAGGAAAGGAAGAGATTGACATTCAAACAGACATTTCTCCATCTTGGCATAAAGTTGATTGTCACGAAGTCTCTGAAGAACCATGCGGACATGCTGGCGGTGTTCTTCTAGGTTGGCAGAAAAAAATCAGGATATCGTCCAGATACACAACAACACAGGAATATAAGAGATCACGAAAAATTTCATTAACAAAGTCTTGGAAGACGGCAGGGGCGTTGCACAGGCCAAAGGGCATGACCAGATACTCAAAGTGTCCATCTCTAGTGTTAAACGCCGTTTTCCATTCATCCCCCTCTCTGATGCGGATGAAATTATAAGCACCTCTTAAGTCCAGTTTGGTAAAGATGTGGGCACCTTGGAGGCGATCAAAGAGTTCAGAGATAAGAGGTAGAGGGTAGCGGTTCTTTACCGTGATTTTGTTAAGACCGCGGTAGTCAATGCAAGGACGTAGGGAGCCATCTTTTTTGGACACAAAGAAAAATCCGGCTCCGGCAGGAGAGGAGGATTTGCGGATAAAGCCCTTTTTTAAATTCTCCTGGATGTACTCAGACATAGCAAGAGTCTCTGGGGCGGAGAGAGGATAAATTCTGCCCCGGGGTGGAGTAGTGCCCGGGAGGAGGTCAATAGGACAGTCATAAGGCCTGTGAGGAGGTAGAGTCTCAGCTTGTTTTTTGCAAAATACATCCGCAAAGTCCATATAGGCCTTAGGGAGACCGGTTACAGGGGAAACCACAGGGTCACGGCAAGGAGTACTGGGAACCGGTTTAAGGCAGTCCTTGAAACAAGAGGTACCCCAACTCTTGATCTCCCCAGTGGACCAATCCAGGGTTGGGGAATGGTGTTGAAGCCAGGGTAGTCCAAGGAGAATTTCGGAAGTACAATTGGGGAGGACCAAAAACTCAATTTTTTCGTGATGAGGTCCGATGCACATTAGGAGGGGCTCCGTGCGGAAACGTATGGTACAGTCCAATCTTTCATTGTTAACACAATTGATGTAGAGGGGTCTGGCGAGACTGGTCACCGGGATGTTGAACCTGTTGATGAGAGAGGCCAAAATAAAATTTCCTGCAGATCCGGAATCCAAGAAGGCCATAGTAGAGAAGGAGAAGGTAGAGGCAGCTATCCGCACAGGCACAGTAAGACGTGGAGAAGCAGAGTCGACATCAAGGACTGTCTCACCTTTGTGCGGAGTCAGCGTACGTCTTTCCAGGCGGGGAGGACGGATAGGACAATCCTTCAGGAAGTGTTCGGTACCGGCACAGTACAGGCAGAGATTCTCCATGCGGCGTCGTGTCCTCTCTTGAGGTGTCAGGCGAGACCGGTCGACCTGCATAGCCTCCACGGCGGGAGGCACAGGAACGGATTGCAGGGGACCAGAGGAGAGAGGAGCCGGGGAGAAAAAACGCCTCGTGCGAACAAAGTCCATATCCTGGCGGAGCTCCTGACGCCTTTCGGAAAAACGCATGTCAATGCGAGTGGCTAGATGAATGAGTTCATGTAGGTTAGCAGGGATTTCTCGTGCGGCCAGAACATCTTTAATGTTGCTGGATAGGCCTTTTTTAAAGGTCGCGCAGAGGGCCTCATTATTCCAGGATAGTTCTGAAGCAAGAGTACGGAATTGTACGGCGTACTCGCCAACGGAAGAATTACCCTGGACCAGGTTCAACAGGGCAGTCTCAGCAGAAGAGGCTCGGGCAGGTTCCTCAAAGACACTTCGAATTTCCGAGAAGAAGGAGTGTACAGAGGCAGTGACGGGGTCATTGCGGTCCCAGAGCGGTGTGGCCCATGACAGAGCTTTTCCAGACAGAAGGCTGACTACGAAAGCCACCTTAGACCTTTCAGTAGGAAACTGGTCCGACATCATCTCCAAGTGCAGGGAACATTGAGAAAGAAAGCCACGGCAAAATTTAGAGTCCCCATCAAATTTAACCGGCAAGGATAGTCGTAGGCCTGAAGCGGCCACTCGCTGCGGAGGAGGTGCAGGAGCTGGCGGAGGAGATGATTGCTGAAGCTGTGGTAGTAGCTGCTGTAGCATCACGGTCAGTTGAGACAGCTGGTGGCCTTGTTGCGCTATCTGTTGTGACTGCTGGGCGACCACCGTGGTGAGGTCGGCGACAACTGGCAGAGGAACTTCAGCGGGATCCATGGCCGGATCTACTGTCATGATGCCGGCTGGCAGGAGGTGGATCCTCTGTGCCAGAGAGGGATTGGCGTGAACCGTGCTAGTGGACCGGTTCTAAGTCACTACTGGTGTTCACCAGAGCCCGCCGCAAAGCGGGATGGTCTTGCTGCGGCGGTAGTGACCAGGTCGTATCCACTAGCAACGGCTCAACCTCTCTGACTGCTGAAGATAGGCGCGGTACAAGGGAGTAGACAGAAGCAAGGTCTGACGTAGCAGAAGGTCGGGGCAGGCAGCAAGGATCGTAGTCAGGGGCAACGGCAGGAGGTCTGGAACACAGGCTAGGAACACACAAGGAAACGCTTTCACTGGCACAATGGCAACAAGATCCGGCGAGGGAGTGCAGGGGAAGTGAGGTATACATAGGGAGTGCACAGGTGAACACACTAATTAGAACCACTTGCGCCAATCAGCGGCGCAGTGGCCCTTTAAATCGCAGAGACCCGGCGCGCGCGCGCCCTAGGGAGCGGGGCCGCGCGCGCCGGGACAGGACCGACGGAGAGCGAGTCAGGTACGGGAGCCGGGTGCGCATCGCGAGCGGGCGCCACCCGCATCGCGAATCGCATCCCGGCTGGAGGCGGTATCGCAGCGCACCGGGTCAGTGGATCTGACCGGAGCGCTGCAGTGGCGAGAGTGTAGCGAGCGCTCCGGGGAGGAGCGGGGACCCGGAGCGCTCGGCGTAACACTTACTTATCTGGATTCTGCACAGTCTATTCATTTCTACACCAAGCAAGGAAAAAAAAAAACTGTAATACTTAAAGGGGTACCTGGTGGAAAGCAATATTTTTCAACTGGTGCCTGAAAGTTAAACAGATTTGTAAATTACTTCTATTTAAAAATCTTAATCCTTCCAGTAATTATCAGCTGCTGTATTCTCCAAAGGAAGTTATTTTCCAAAAGTTATAAAATGGCTTTTTTTTCCCTTCAGTTTGGTTTTGCTGTAGATTTTTGGGTAAAATGACTGATGTCATTACAAAGTAAAATTGGTAGCGCATCCTTAATGCCTTAAGGACGCAGCTCATTTTCACCTTAAGGACGGAGCCATTTTTTGCAATTCTGACCACTGTCACTTTAAGCATTAATAACTCTGGGATGCTTTTACTGATTATTCTGATTCTGAGATTGCTTTTTCGTGACATATTCTACTTTATTTTAGTGGTAAATTTTCGTTGTTACTTGCATCCTTTCTTGGTGAAAAATCCCCAAATTTCATAAAAATTTAGAAAATTTTGCATTTTTCTAACTTTGAAACTATGTGCTTGTAAAGAAAATTGATATTCCAAATACATTTTATATTGATTCACGAATACAATATGTCTACTTTATGTTGGCATCATAAAATGGACATATTTTTACTTTTTGTAAAAACTTAGAGGGCTTCAAAGTATAGCAGCAATTTTCCAAATTTTCATGAAAATTGCAAAATCTGAAGGGAGGGATGTTACAGAACTACAACTCCCAGCATGCCTGGGCAGTCTAGGCATGCTGAGAGTTGTAGTTTTGCAACATCTGGAGGGCTATCGTTTGGGCACCACTGTCATAGTGGTCTCCAAACTGTGACCCTCCAGATGTTGCAAAACTACAACTCCCAGCATGCCCAGATAGCCTTTGGCTGTCTGGGCATGCTGGGAGTTGCAGCTTGGCTTCCACTAGGAAGGCAGCAGTAAAGATCGCTTTACTGCCACCTCCCTTCATGCTCCACACCATCGCCTCCCTACCTGCGCCGCTGATCTCCGCTGATGTCACCGACGATCATCTGTCCCCACGGCATCTTCTCCACAGGTACCGGCCGCCATCTTCTCCCCCCGTTCTGCCCAACATCCAGGGGTGGGCAGAGCAGAGGGTTTCCATGGCAACCCCCTGTCTTCAACTGCCATTGGTCAGCACTCAGTGCTGACTAATGGCAGGGGATAGGAGGAGGTTGCAGCACTGCAACCTCGCTCCTATCCCTCAGGATGATCGGGGCTGTCACTGACCGCTCCGATCATCCTTATTTTCTGGGCGATCGGGTCACCAGAGACCCAGTCAGCCTGGAATAGTAGAAAATCGCATGTCTGAATTGATATGCGATTTTCTATAATCGCTGACATGGGGGGAGTCTCAGGACCCCACTTGGCAATGTGCCGGGATGCCTGCTGAATGATTTCAGCAGGCATCCCGGTCCAGTCCCCAACTGGCTAGCGGCGGGGACCGGAATTCCCACGGGTGTATCCATACGCCCTACGTCCTTAAGGACTCGGGATGCCGGGTGTATGCATACACGCTGCATCCTGAACAGGTTAAGGGTTTCTCAAGGGGTTAATTGCACTTTATACAACGCTTAATAATAACATTGAAAAATGTTGGCTCACTTACACAGCTTAATATAAACCATGTTCTGTATTCAGTAAAAAATAGATGGCTAAATAAAGCATTGTGTGCTGTGGTTCATGAATACAATAGATGCGAGATTGAATGTAAGCTGTTTAAATCAGATTTTTTGATTAAAACAATGTGCTGAGCTGGTGTTTGTAATTTATACTAGGTGCCCAGGGCAATGTCACATCAATCCTCATGAGTTATAAGTATTTGGATAGGGCATTGGTGACATCATATTTAATATATAGTAATAATAAACTAACAGTATACTACAGTATATTGGGATAAATAGACCTGGTATGATAGAAGGCATTGCTTTTTAGTAGGATAAAGCTCTCATAGCACTTAGTTACTGCTACATTTAATTAGTTATTCAGGGAAATATTCACTTGATATTTATTTGTTTATGTTTATTCATTACACATAAATGGGTTTTATGACATCCTGATAAATTATTACAGTATTTAGTTTGCACAGCTTGGTGATAATGCAGTATCAGTGTGCTGCAGAGATAAGGTGTAATGAACTAGAACAGCTTATACAGTTGTATGCACTCCTTCATGCTGGAGAGCCAATGATACTGTGAATGTTACCTTCAAATTGTTTTCTATGTATTGCCTGATTTCACATTATCTGAAACATGTATTTAGTTAAAGGTTATCCTTTGTTAATCTGAAGTAACTACATGGGAAAGTGAATGTAACGGAGCAATTGAAACCTGTGCTCAAAGACTTACTGTATGCTTCGTGAGCAATATCCATGAATCTACTGCCAAGCAAATATTTTAGGACAATTGATTAAATTTAGTGATGGTAAACTCAACTACGCTAGGGTTTATTTAGCAAGTTTTTGAGCCTATATATATATGTCTATTAAAGATGAGTGAACTTTTGAAAAATTCAATTTGGCCGATTCGTCAAATCTTTCGAATTTATTTGCAGCAAATCTATATTAAAAAAGGCTATTTCTGGACTACAGAGAGCTTCAATAGGGGTGTAGAACACTTAGCTTTGTTCTTACAGGTATATTGAGTGTGCTGGGGTAATAAAATAATACTGTTATTCAGAATGACATGCAGATTGCAGGCTTCGCTTTTAGAATCACTGCTGCAGAGCAGCACGATGACAGAGCCTGGAGGTGGCATAAGTATTAGGAGACCATATAGTGGCTGAATGACACAGCGTGGAGGTGATGGCAGCATGAGGAGACCATACAGTGGCTAAATGACACGGCGTGGAGGTGTTGGCAGCATGTGGAGACCATATAGTGGCTGAATGACACAGCCTGGAGGTGTTGGCAGCATGAGGAGACCATATAGTGGTTGATTGACACAGCCTGGAGGTGTTGTCTTCATGAGGAGACCATATAGTGGCTGAATGACACAGCGTGGAGAAGTTGGCAGCATGAGGAGACCATACAGTGGCTAAATGACACAGCGTGGAGGTGTTGGCAGCATGTGGAGACCATATAGTGGCTGAATGACACAGCCTGGAGGTGTTGGCAGCATGAGGAGACCATATAGTGGCTGAATGACACAGTGTGGAGGTGTTAGCAGCATGAGGAGACCATATAGTGTCTGTACGACACAGCGTATAGGTGTTGGAAGCATGATGAGACCATATAGTGTCTGAATGGCACAGCCAGGAGTTTTAAGCAGCATAAGTACACACTAGGGCTTCACAATACCTAAGATTAAAAGACAAATTTAGAAATTTAAATTGAAGATTTAGGGTAGCTAGTGCTACTATAAAAAAAAAAAAATTAGGCCAAGACCCAGGCCTAGCAGCATCAGTGAACCATATATTGGCTGAATGACACAGCCTGGAGTTGGCTGAAGCATCAGGGGACCATATAATGTCTGAATGGAACAGCCTGGAGTTGGCAGCATCATGAGGAGACACTTGGGCTTCACAATACCTAAGATTAAAAGAAGAATTTTGAAATTTAAATTGAAGATTTAGGGTAGCTAATGCTACCATAAAAAAAATGTTTAGGTCCAGACCAAGGCCCAGCAGCATCAGTAAACCATATATTGTCTGAATGACACAGCCTGGAGTTGGCTGAAGCATCAGGAGACCATATAGTGTCTGAATGGCACAGCCTGGAGTTGGCGGCAGATGAGGAGACCATATAGTGTCTTAATGGCACAGCCTAGAGTTGGCAGCAGATGAGGAGACAAGAGGGCTTCAAAACCCCTAAGATTAAATGATGAATTTTTTAATTTTCATTGAAGATATATGGTACCTAGTGCTACCATAAACATATATTGATAATGCCCAAGGCCCAGCAGCATCACTAAAGCATGTAGTTTGAATGGCACAGACTGGAGCTGGCTGAAGCATCAGTAAACCATATATTGGATGAATGGCACAGCCTGGAGGTGGCTGAAGCATGAGGAGACAATATAGTATCTGAATCACACAGCTTGTAGTTGGCTGAAGCATGAGGAGACCAATGAAATTTAAGATTTATATAGTTAAGATTTTGAAATTGAGGATTTTGAAATTGAAATTTTAACTCCCAAGTTTTAGTGTCCCGGGCCCTGGCGTGTGGGTACAAAGGACCAAATTTAACAAGGAGTCACATGTCACATGGCAGCACAATGACAGAGCCTGCAGGTGGCATCAGTATGAGGAGACCATATAGTGGCTGAATGACTGCCTGGAGTTTCTGGCAGCATGAAGAGACCATATGGTGTCTGAATGGCACAGCCTGGAGTTGGCTGAAGCATGAGGATACCATATAGTGGTTGAATGGCACAGCTTGAAGGTGGCTGATGCATGAGGATACCATATAGTGGCTGAATGAGACAGCCTAGAGGTGGCAGCAGCATCAGGAGTCCTGAAAATTACCCTAATGCAGAGGAATTTCTTAAACTGGGGACCAGCACCTTAATTATGTTTTGCAGTATCCATGGCAGCACAATGAGAGAGCCTGGAGGTGGTAGCATCAGTATGAGGAGACCATAGAGCAGCAAAATTATAGCACCTGGAGGTGGCAGCATTAGCATGATGAGACCATAGAGCAGCAGAATTAGAGAGCCTGGAGGTGGCAGCATCAACATAAGGAGACCATATGGTGGCACAATGACAGTGCCTGGAGGTAGTAGCATCATCATAAGGAAACCACATGGTGGCACAATGATAGAGCATGGAGGCGGTAGCTTCAGCATGAGAATACCATAGAGCAGCACAATGAGAGAGCATCGAGGTGGCAGCATCAGCATGAGGAGACCATAGAGCAGCACAATTAGAGAGCTTGGAGGGGGCAGCATCAACATGAGGAGACCATATGGCGGCACAACGACAGAGCCTGGAGGTGGTAGCATTATCATGAGGAGACCATAGAGCAGCACAATGACAGAGCCTTGAGGTGGCAGCAGCAGCATGAGGGCCATGCCAAGTGAGGGTTGAGTCTGA
The DNA here is from genome assembly GCF_029499605.1 of Hyla sarda. Lineage (NCBI taxonomy): Eukaryota > Metazoa > Chordata > Amphibia > Anura > Hylidae > Hyla > Hyla sarda. The sequence continues at coordinate 136,207,173 of NC_079195.1, read as the reverse complement.
GGAACCCACCGACTGTTGACTGGGGGTGTCGGATGTCAATTGGGATAAAGTGGATGACTGAGTGAACCGATCAATCACGGCTGCTGGGTTGCTGGTCAAGACACGACAACTAGCTGACATCGGGTGCTCAGACCTCTCGCTGTGACTCCGGCTGCCACACGCCCCTACTCTTCTGTGACCTCTGTCTGCACCTGATGAATTTAGGCCTCTGCCACTCCACTGTGCACGTCCTGGCACTAGTCTACCTGACATGCTTATTGCGTATATCAGAGGAGTACAAGACGCTTCACTACGCTTAAAACAGTATTTGCCTAGAACAGCAGCAGTTGTGTACTATTAGCTGTTCTTTCACAGTATATAGGCCCTTGACAGATTAACAGGTACAAAATAGTACAATACTTAGATGTAGGTGTGTGATCTGCACTTATGAGTGCAGAAAAATGCGGTACAGTATGCTTTAAAAAAACATATTTTAGTAAAACACCAGCCGGTGAGTACTTTTGCCTGGCTTTTCACAGTATCTAGGCCCTTGACAGATCAACAGGTACAAAATAGTACACTACTTAGATGTAGGTATTTGGTATGCACTTATTAGGGCAGAAAAATGCGCTACAGTACGCTGAATAAACGTATTGGAGTAAAACCCCAGCCAGTGATTATTTTTGGCTGTCCTTTCACAGTATCTAGGCCCTTGAGAGATTAACAGGCACAAAATAGTACACTACTTAGATGTACGTATGTGGTATGCATTGATGAGGGCAGAAAAATGCGGTACAGTACGCTTAAAAAAAACATATTTTTGCACAACACCAACTATACACAACAGTGCTGCAGCACAAAAAAAGCTGTGTACTAAACACAAAATTATACTATGTCAAAGACTATTAGGAATGGACTGCTGGGTATTGTAATATCTACAGACTAGTATAACCAGCAGATGATTTGTTGTGGAACAAAGACACATAATTGCATTGAAAAATTCTTCCTGCCTCCTCTGCTAAGGTTTATGAAGTTGATGCAGCTTGTTGAGGCAACACACAGCTATCAGCCCCTCTCTGTAATACAATGCTGAATAAAGTGACTTGTAGGTTAATGGCTGCAGTAAAAATACTTTTCAGTAAAAAAAAACACTGCTCTCTGTCCACCAGATGATGTGACTAGGATGTGAAGCGCTGCTGGAATTAGCTTTTCTATGTAACACACACACAGTGATGTCCATCATATCTGTATGCAGTGTAATGAATGATATGACGAGCCGCAAAGTAGAATATAGAGGGCTGTGACATGACAGGGGTGACTGGCTGGCTGCATCCTGCATGTGATTCGGGGTCACCCTGCCTACTTCCGTTCCCGCCTTGCCTTCCCAGCGTTCTTTGCCCTATGTACTGACATGTGGATACGCCATTTTAGATGCCCTGGAGCCTGGACCGCAGTAAATTGAGTTTAATGAAGCCATTTGTGCCTTAGAATTGCGGCGATATTCGCATTGTTTGCAAATCGGATCTTCTCTCCCCTTGTACCATGTCTCTATTTCTTGTTTATTGTACTTACTTTTATGATATAAGGAGCTTTACAAATAAATAAATAAGTAAGCAAATAAAATTAATAAATTAATAAACAGGTGTTAATATTATTATTATTACTACTGCTACTACTAATAATAATAAACTCTTGCTGCCCTCTGAATTTAACACTGCTACACACTGTAACCTCAGAATATAACTCTGCCACACACTGCACCCTCTGACTATAACACTGTCAGACACTGTGCCCTTTAAATATAATCCTGCCATACACTGTTCTCTCTGAATATAACCCTGCCACATACTGTATCTTACACTGCTACACACTCTGAATTTAACATTGCTATATACTGTGCCCCCATGAATATAACATTGCCATTCACTGTACAATCTGAGTAAAATGCTGCCATATGCTATACCCCCTGATTAGAACCCTGTCTTACACTGTAACCTCTGAATATAACCCTGATACACAGTGAGCCCCCTGTACATAACCATGTCACAGACTGTGCCTCCTGAATATAACCCTGCCACACACTGTCCCCTTTGAATAGCATATTGTCAGAGGACACTGTACCCTCATAAATGAATTCATTATACACTAGACCCCATATATGAATTAATATACTCTACCTCATGTATGAATTAATATACTGTGCCCCATATATAAATTAATATACTGAGTCCCATATATATGCATTATATTCTGTGTTCCATATGTAAATGTATTAATATATTGTCCCATATATATGAATTTAGATACGGTGCCTCATATTTGAATCTATAACTATACTGTGTTCACTTAGATGAATTCATACATACTGCGCCCCATATATAAATTATATACTGTGCCCAAATATATAAATTTACATGTTGTGCCCCATATTCAAATTGATAACATACACTGTGTCCCCATATATGTATTATAACATGTCTCATATAAGAATGTGTGCATATTTCACCCCATATTAAAATTTATTACGTACACTATGCCCCCATATATTAATGTATTTATACTGTACCCCATATAGGAATTAATTACATACACTGTGCCCCCATATATTAATTATATATTGTTCTCCATATATGAATTATACACTGTGCTCCATAGCTTAAAGGTGTACTCTGGGATGCAAAAATTGTCATTCAGACTGGCGGCAGTAAAAAAATAAAGAGATACATACCTGCCGTCGCTCCCCCGGTGCCTCCGGTTACCCGCTCCGGCCTCCGCCGCCATCCTCTTCCTGGTTGCTGGTGGTCGGTGAGTCATACTGCACTCAGCCAATCACTCTGCCGGCGATAGGCTGAGCGGCAGTGTGACATTTTCAGCCCTGGCACAAGGTGTGTATCTCTTTAGTTTTTTTTACTCCCGCCAATGTGACAATTTTTGCATCCCGGAGTACTCTTTTAATATATTGATACACACTGTACCTCCGTATATGCATTTATGTACTGTGCACCATATATAATTATTTTACATACACTGTGACCTTAAATAATTATATACTGGAAAGTTATAATATGTATAATATGCCCCATATATGAAATATACACTGTGTCCCTATATATGAATTTATTAATGCACCCTGCAGCCTTTATAAGCATTGCTATATCATGCCCCATATATTTTGTTTTTACCTACACTGTGCCTCATGTCTGAATAATATATTGTCCCATAGATGAATTTGTTACATACAATGTGCCCCATATAACAATTATACATTTGACCTCATACACATTGCTCTCTCTCTCTCTCTCTCTCTCTCTCTCTCTCTCTCTCTCTCTCTCTCTCTCTCTCTCTCTCTATATATATATATATATATATAATGTTTCCTCACTGTTCCCACTATATAAATGCATTCATATATTATGCCTCATAAATTACTTTATTACATACACTCTGCCCTGATATATGAAGTTATTAGTGCATACCGTTCCCCCTTTATACCCCCCCTTCTGCCCAAAGGATGCCATTGCTTGGCCCTAGGACTTTAAGGGCTATTACAGTGAGAAGCATGTGTCACTTATCCGCTTGCTGGGGGATAAATACTAGTTTAGTGGGGGTCCAACTACTAGGAGCCCCCTCAGATCGCTCATTTCTGTAACCACTAGACCATGCCTATGTGCAATGTAAATGCGCATGGGCATTTAAATTCCTCCTAGGCATGAGCATGTACCCTTCATAGTCTATGGCTCAGAAAGAAAGACCTGAGAAGAGAGTAGGCAGTAGTTAAACATTAACCACAGCACAAAAGGCATAAGCTTATGCTTATTCAGAAAACTTACCATTGTCAATAATTATACAGTTAGAAATCCAATCTAGACACAGAGGAATCAAATATAATGTCAAACATAGGTTAAGGTAGCATAATAGTGTAAGTTTTCCTTTAAATGTGCACACGATCCATTTCAATGCAATCTTCCTTGTATCCTGTTGAAGACATCAAGCTTTGGTATACTTCCTGGTGAAAAGTCATTTTGGTTTCCCTCAAATGGGAAATTAATAAATATCAATCACTTGCTTTTGTTCTTGTAAGTCATTTTGTGTGATTCATTAGGATTTGTCTTGATGTGAAAACAGGAAAAGCAAAAGTACAGTCTAGCAAAAAAAAAAGGCAAATGCTTTAGCTCTGTTTACGAAAAGAGAAGCATTGACAGTTTTCCAAGTGTGCAAACAAGCATAATTTATGTGAAGGTCTGGCCTAGATTCAACACAAGGCTCTTTAGACAGTAAATGTCATTTCCCTTTTCTCGTTGCTGAACGATGGATCAAAGTGTGAGCAGCAGGCACACCACTGATATTAGTCAACAAGAGTCAACAGCCAACTTGATTTCTCAGATTATCCTTCCTATTTCACACAAGGAAATGTGATTACTATTCATCTGAACCTGGACTGGACTAATACTAAGAGTAATATCTATAGTCACTGTCAAAGAGGCTGGAAAGCTTTCAGGAGGGCAAAACAAGATAAAACATACAAGTTTATGTATGTAAAGATGTAGGGTCTGCAATAAATTACAGACATGAACAACTGAACCAGTGAAAGACAATAAAGACATAAAAGAACTGAAAAGGCCCTTTAGCCATATTTTTTAACCTTTTTTTATTAGGCTCTAAAACATCATCTTAAAAAAGTGGGAGAACATAGTCACAGGCTACCGTGGCTATGGTCTCACACTTTTTTTAAGTTGTTGTTTTAGAGCCCAAATTTTTATTTTTTTAAGTTGAAAAAAATACAGCTAAAAGGGCCTTTCAGTTCTTTTATGTATTTTATGTTGTCAGTTGTTTGTGTTTTTGGTACATTTTTTGGTTAAAATTTTCATCCTTTTAGCAGTTTTATGGCTCACACAGTGGATATAGCCTTATAAGGTTTTCACGTGGGTGCATTTGAGCATTTATACAGTATATTCAACAATACTCAGCCTCCTGTTTAACTGAACATTGTAATATGAAGGTTGAGGTATTGTTGCCATAACAGTGATGCCAAAATATCACCATTATATCATAGGCTAACACATACATATTTATCTCTTTAAACTGCCAAATGGGCTTACATTTCTTCCTCTTATTATAACAAAGCTTAAATGGGGAGCTTTTTGGTGACCCCATGTGTTCACTGTCACGAACAGGTATTGATATTGAGGAGTTAAAATTTGGTATGCCCTTGGAAAAAAAGGAAATCTGTGGCCTCTTTTTTTCTCCAATCCCTGTTCCCAACTCATGACACTGACCTTGTCAGTTTTAGCAGTGTTTCCACTAAGTCATTCCAATGCATAGTGTTTGCAGCCACATACTTGACGTGAAACACTCTGTGCTTTAGTGAAAACAATGGATCTCATTTGTGAAATCTAGGGCAGACAAAAACGGAGTGATTGCCCTCAGGAACCAATCATATTTCACATGTGATGGTTCTGGTAAGGGTTACAAAAAGTCTTCTGTAGGTATCTCCCTGGCTACTGGTCATATATTAGTTGTTTCTTTATCTGAGAACAAAGTCTACCTTATAATATTCATTCTTTATGTTGTGTCCTACTTTTTACCAAATTTGAAAGTTGGTGTTTCCTCAACAATGTCTTAATAGCAGGAATACTTAGAACAATAAGCCTAAAATAGTTTTTCCATGTAATGGCTTGATTCCACCAAAGGATTTTCTGCATGTAAGTAGTATTTTTCTTTGGTCAACAGAGAGGGTGTCCAAAGCAAATGACCCCCCTCTGTGATGGTTATACAGTGTGCTCTAATAGTTGTTGTCCAGATGGGGTTTACCGTTATGTTTTTGCTTCAACAATTGGGCCTCATTCACAGAAGCATATTATGACCACTGTAATTTGGTGTCATAAGGAGGCATTTAATAGTCTGATTTATTTTTTCATCATGTCCAACATCCTCAAGAGAACTTGCCTTACAGCTGTGTGTATGTCATTGGGGTGCATACACAGTTGCAAACTTCCAGTGCAGGCAACGTCTATGCATGCTGCCTGCTCTGAAAGCAAACAGAGGAACATAAGTTTTGAAAGAAGAGAGAGGAGCTGTGGGGGATCATTGTGACAGGTAAGTTTTTTTTCCCTCACATAGGGACTGTGTGGGGTCTAATACTATATAGGAACACAGAAGTAACATGTATACTTGATGGGGAAAGCAAGGAGGCCTGTCTACTATGTTGATATATTTAGGGGGTCTGTCTAATATATGGGGAAACACAAACAGCCTAATACTTTCTGGAGGTTCAGAGGGGGCCTAACACTGTATGAGAACACAGAGAGACAAATATATGAAGTAGATAAGTAAATAAAAAGATACAGCATCAGATATTTAAATAGATGCCAGCTCAGTCATGTATCTGGGAGTGCAAATACATGTGGGATCCCAACATAAAAATACAACCATCTGCCATTTGTAATGTTTCAAAGGTAGTGTTTTCATGTTAGGATCACACATGTATGTACAATCTCAGATATATGAGCCAGTATCTTTCTCTCTTATAAGGAGATAAAATATTGTCTTTAAGGATGGTACTCTACTTATGGGCCTGTGCTCAGTGCTGTGGGCTTGCCCTTCAGGCTACAACTTGCCAGCCAGGGCCGGCCTTAGGGGTGTGCGAGCTGTGCGGCTGCACAGGGCACCATAGCAACAGGGGCGCCGGGCGGCCAACACAGCTCGCACCAGGTATATGTAATTTGTATTGCCCGACGTGCAGTCCGGGCGCCGGGCAGGTAACTTCTTCAGACATTTAGCGCTGCTTCGGGAAAGCAGCGCTAAATGCCGGTGTAATGAAGAAAACTGTGCCCTGTAGCGGATTGTGATCCTCCGCCCAGGGACACAGTTTTCTGCTTTGCAGGCCGCTCCCTCTCATTTCATTCCCACTACCCACCCTCAACTGTGTCCCTATGCGAAGGGTCACATTCCTCTTCAGGGCACAGTTTTCTTCATTACCCAGGGAGGTTTCACTTACCCCGCCCTCCTCTGCATCTCTGGTTGGCTGGCCGGCCCGAGTCTGAAGAGGGACGTCGCGCATGTGACGTACCTCCGCAGACCCGCACAGGAGGATGAGTGACGTCACTTGTCAGGCCGACGTCGGACAGAAGCGCAGCGGAGGAAAGGTAAGTGTGTCTATGTGTGTGTGTGCATGTGTGGGTGTCTGTCTGTCTGTGTGTGGGTGTCTGTGTGTGTGTGTGGGTGTCTGTCTGTGTGTGTGTGTGTGGGTGTCTGTGTGTGTGGGTGTCTGTGTCTGTGTGTGTGGGTGTCTGTGTGTGTGTATGTGTGCGCGTGTGTGTATGTGTGGGTGGGTGTCTGTGTGTGTGTGGGTGTGTGTGCGTGCATGTGTAGGTGTCTGTCTGTCTGTGTGTGTGTGTGTGTGTGCGTGTGTGGGTGTCTGTCTTTGTGTGTGTGTGTGTGTGTGAGTCCGTGGGGGGGGGGGGGCACCTGCTACTACCTACTGTGGGGAACCTGCTACAACCTAGTGTGGGGAACCTGCTTCTACCTAATGTGGGGAACCTGCTACTACCTAATGTGGGGAACCTGCTACTACCTAATGTGGGGAACATGCTACTACCTAATGTGGGGAACATGCTACTACCTAATATGGGGGACTATACTGCACCTAATGTGGGGAACTATACTGCCAACCTAATGTGGAGAACTATATGGCACCTAATGTGGGGGAACTCTACTGCACCTAATGTGGCGGAACTATGCTGCATCTAATGTGGGGGAACTATACTGTACCTAATGTGGGGAACTATATGGCACCTAATGTGGGGGAACTATACTGCACCTAATGTGGGGAACTATACTGCACCTAATGTGGGGAACTATACTGCACCTAATGTGCGGGAACTTTACTGCCAACCTAATGTGGGGAACTATATGGCACCTAATGTGGGGGAACTATACTGCACCTAATGTGGGGGAACTATACTGCACCTAATGTGGGGGAACTATACTGCACATAATGTAGGGGAACTATACTGCACCTAATGGGGGGGAACTGTACTGCACCTAATGTGGGGGAACTATACTTCATCTAATGTGGAGAGCTATACTGTACCTAATGTGGGGGAACTATACTGCATTTGATTAAGGGGAGCAGGGGACTGGTGAAGAGGTACATGGGACTGATTAAGGGGGCAGGGGACTTATTAGATATAAAAATATTTGTCACTAATATTTTTTCCTCTTTGTGTACATTTATGGGGGGGGGGGGGGGGGCGCCACAAGGTTAGCTTGCACAGGGCGCCTGAACACCTAAGGCTGGCACTGTTGCCAGCCATCCACTGGCTACAGGTACTCCATGTGCATCCCTACAGCCTCAACCCACACAGATAAGTCTGTTGGGGAAGGCAAATAGGTCAACATAAATAGCAAGAAATTTCATTTTGAAATGTTGCTCCATATGAAATTGATACCTGTAGTAACTGAAACCAATGCTGCCACTGATCCCTATGTAACTAAGAAAAGTCTACAAACCTAGATGAGTGGTTTATCCTATAGAATATGATCGCATGTTCGCTAAACTAAAGCTATGTATTTTATAGACTGTCTGTTATCAGGAGAATGGGAAATTTTTTTTATCATAGCTTATGCTGTCTTTCCATGTCTTTCTCAGTAAGGGTTAACCAGATCTTGTTTGCAGATCTTTATTTCTTCCCATTTTGAGGAAGAAACCAGCATTGATTAAAAGTCAGCACACCATCCACTTAATACATTCAATCATCCTGTCCTGGGTTTCCTATATCCCGGGAGAATTGCAATTTCATTTGAAATTCATCGAAGGAGATGACCCATTAATTTGGTCAGCTTTATTCTGGCACTTACTATTTTTGTTTCAGCAGTAGAAGCCTGTCACTTATATACAAATAATAATTTATGTATCTGTATATTTCTTACACCTAGTTCATTATTTTATGTGTTTAAACTAGAAAGTCTATAGTTAAAAATGTAACTAAAGGTAGCCTGTGTTTCATCTCTTCGATTTTCCATAGAATGTTTACTAATATATAATTGAGTTTGGTCATGGCCATGTTAAAGGAGTACTCTAGTGGAGAGTATTCCTGCTCCGTCCTGCCCAGGCTGCAAAAAAAATCTAAATAAACCATCACTCACCTTCCTGGGTTCCCGCGGAGCGCCATTACAGTGTGACGCTTCGTTACACACGGAAGTATGTAGAGGATGGATCGGAGGACCGATCAGCTGTAGTGGCGCTCCGCGGGGACCAAGGAAGGTGAGAGAGGGTTTATTTTCATATTTTTTGCAGCCCAGGCAGGACGGAGCAGGAATACTCTGCACCAGAGTACTCCTTTAATCTACATAAAGGGGTTTTCTAGGCACTTAAAATATTTTTGTCTATGCCTCTCTGTGCTCTAAAAAAAATAAAAGATGGCATACTAACCTCCTTTACTCACCCACTGCTGCCGATTTCATATCTTCTCGTCCTTCATTCGGTCCTGTTCTTTGTCCTTTTGATAATGTTTTACTCCCACTCAAGCAAGTCCTGTGCTGAGCAGGCAGAAGCAAAATGTTATTGAAAGACAATAGAGCAGGACCGCATTGGGTAACATAATGTGTGAAAGCAGCAACGGCAGAGGAATGGGGGATTTTGCAGGATTTTTTTTTATTTTTTATTACACAGGCAGGCGTAGGCAAAGGTATTTTATTTGTTCACATTAATATGGCTGACCAGACCATATATTAGACATGTTAAGGACCCAGTGATCATCCAGTGAACAAGAAAGTGCCTGTTAGTCAGCTGATCACTTGAATTTTGAACCATAAATATAATTATTAGTGATGAGTGGCATAGGCCATATTCGAATTTGCGATATTTCGCGAATATATGGACGAATATTTGCATATACGTTATATTCGCTTTTTTTATGCGCATATGTGAAAATATATGTGCATATGCGAAAATATGTGCACATATGCAAAAATAGCAGCGCATATGCATATATTTGTGAATATTGAGCCCTCCCTTCTTTATACGGAACTTATGGGCTAGTAGTTCATTAACTTTGCCCATTTGATTTTTTGCCCATTGAAACCAATAGGCCCATTGTGGTCTATGGGGATCTCACAGTATGTAAAACTGTATGATAAGCAGGAGGGTCTCGGCAGTACAATGTATGGGAGATTGTGCAGTGGTTTGAGTCCCAGGGTGGGACAGAGTGTTGTAGTTAAATTTTACTTTCCTGGAAAAGCTGATGAGTTGCCCATAGCAAGCAATCAGACTGCTTCTTTCATTTTTCACAAGGCCTCTGCTAAATGAAAGCAGCAATCTGATTGGTTGCTAAGGGCAACTCAGCAGATTTTCCTGGAAAAGCTGATGAGTTGCCCATAGCAACCAATCAGATTGCTTCTTTCATTTTTCACAAGGCGTCTGCAAAATCAAAGAAGCTATCTGATTGGTTGCTATGGGCAACTGGACAACTTTTCCTTTGCACAGGTTTTGATAAACCTGCCCAGAGGAAAAGTTTCTGAATTGCCCATAGCAACCAATTCTTCATTGCTTCTTTAATTTTTGAAAAGGCCTCTGAAAAATGAAAGAAGCGATCTGATTGGTTGCTATGGGCAACTCAGAAACTTTGCCTCTGGACAGGTTTTGATGAATACCCAGCCTTACACATTACATCCAGTTTCAATTAACCCCAATACCCATATTTGGTACCCCATTAACCTAGTTACCACGGTTCAAACACCCAGTTAATTGCCAATTGACCTAGTTCCCACAGTTCAAAGGCTTTCTTAATTACCAATTGGCCTACATTTGTCAATCATGAGTAAAAAAAAGTTAAACCACAACACTGTGTCCCACCCCGGGACTCAAACCACCGCACGGTCTCCCATCCACTGTACTGCCAAGACCCTCCTGCTTATCTTACAGTTTTACATACCATGAGATCTCCATAGACCACAATGTGCCTATTGGTTTCAATAGGTAAAAAATCACAGAGTTAATGCACTAGTGCAGTGATCTCCAACCAGCGGACCTCCAGATGTTGCAAAACTACAACTGCACGGACAGCCAACAGCTGTCCGGGCATGCTGGGAGTTGTAGTTTTGCAACATCTAGAGGTCCACATGTTGAAGACCACTGCACTAGCCCATTAGTTCCCTATACCATTAAAGAAGGGAGGGCTCAATATTCGCGAAAGAGCAGAGAGGGATGATCGGTGATCACTGTGATGTGTACAGTGAAAAAAAAAATGAATATTCGTAATTGCGAATATATAGTGCTATATTTGCAATATTCGCGAATTCGCGAATATGCGATATTCGCGATTAAAATTCGAATTGCGAATATTCGCGAGCAACACTAATAATTATCAGTCAGCCACACACCTCCCTGTGTAATGACAAATGATGTAAGTAAAGAGCTGATCCTGCATACATGCGGCCCGATCATTGAACAGTGTAAAAGGCTCATTTGGCGATCTGCTTGATCGTTGCTCTCATCAAACATGGGCCTGCTCATATATAAGGAACCTAATTTGTACCATAGTTTTTTAAGGAAAATAAGCTAGAAAGCTTACATTGAGGGTCATATGCCTAGAGAGATTTCACTACCTGTTCATGTCCTTCGCAAAGGATTGTGTAGAAGTGGATTTGTCAAGATTAGTCCTATGCAAAAACTTAGGAAAACAGTATAGACCTAAATAATAGTGGGGTATGGTGCTGGCTTACCAGTTGTAGTAAAAAAATGTCTTAGCCTACAGTGGTCAGGGCATGTTGACAGCTGTAGATTCACCATTATAGGTTAACTATAGTTATGAGAATATTGGTGAACGGGTTCATTTTATTCAAACATGTAAATTCAATGATGAGATGAGGTGTGCATAAATGAAATGACTGGATCAGACGTTTGCCATGTCTGTCTATACAAATGTTTCTGAAATTGTAGTTAAAGGGGTACTCCGGTGGAAAAAAATATATATATCAACTGGTGCCAGAAAGTTAAACAGATTGGTAAATTATGGCTCTTTAAAAAATATTAATACTTATCCGCTGCTGTACGCTCCACAGGAAGTTTTTTTCTCTTTGAATTTCTTGTCTGTCTGACCACAGTGCTCTCTGCTGACACCTCTGGCCATGTCAGGAACTGTCCAGAGCAGCATATGTTTGCAATGGGGATTTTCTCCTGCTCTGGACAGTTCGTGACATGGACAGAGGTGTCAGAAGAGGGTACTGTGGTCATGACAGAAAATAAATCCAAAAAGAAAATAATTTCCTCTCTAGTATTCAGCTGCTAATAAGTACTGGGGGGGGGGGGGGTGTTAAGGTTTTTAAATAGAAGTAATTTACAAATATGTTTTACTTTATGGCACCAGTTGATTTGAAAAAAAATCAACTGGCTCCGGAAAGTTAAACAGATTTGCAAACTACTTCTATTAAAAAAATCTTAATCCTTTCAGTACTTATGAGCTGCTGAAGTTGAGTTGTTCTTTTCTGTCTAAATGCTCTCTGATGTCACCTGTCTCGGGAACTGTCCAGATTAGAAGAAAATCCCCATAGCAAACCTCTTCTACTCTGTGCAGTTCCCGAGACAGACAGAGGTGTTAGCAGATAGCACTGTTGTCAGACAGACAATAACAACTCAACTTCAGCAGCTGATAAGTATTGGAATGTTTAAGATTTTTTAATAGAAGTAATTTTCAAATCTGTTTAATTTTATATAATTATGTAATTATATAATTATAATTATATAATTATGTATATATATATATATATATATATATATATATATATATATATATATATATATATATAAATGCTTTCCCTGGAATACCCCTTTAACTGTACAACAAAGAAAATCAAGCTTCTATAAATATGCACATTTTGGTCAGGGGCACAACTTGATGCTCCTATGCCCCCAATGCAAATTATGTAGCTACGTATGATACTAATATCTTCTTATGTGGCAACAGGACCTATTTACCCCCTTATTAGTGGTGCACCCCTTATAGCTAGACCATAGCATCTGAAACAGATTTATGTACATATCTATTTGTAGCAATCTCATTTTAAGCCTTGAATGGGCACTGTTGTCTGTCCCTTGAGTGTTGGCGATTCAAAAACAATGCATAGATAACTGCTTTGACTTACTGTTGGTTATATAGCAAGGTATGGTAAAGTGCATACAGCCACAAGTAATATATATGTATATGTGCCACCTGGCTTCTTTCTATATCTCATGTTTATTCATCTGTTTGGGAAGCAGTTCCTTTAAGCTGATACAAGAAGGAGAAAATATTCATATTGTAAAATACCCAAAGCTTATTGTATGGACCCCAAAGGAATAAAACCATGTGTGCATGAAAATATAGAAGTTGTATGATTGTTTATCACATCCTATTCTAATGTAGATTGAATAGTCTTTTTATTATTTACTGTTTTTATAATGAAAAATGTTATAAAAAGATTATAAATATCTGTTTTATAAACATTGTAATCAGGAATAGGAATGTATGAAAATCGTGATGATCATAATAATACAAATATTATGATCATTAACCCCTTAAGGACCATGGGTTTTTCATATGATGGCTTATTTTTTGCACCACCAATTCTACTTTGCAGTGACATCAGTCATTTTACCCAAATATCTATGACAAAACGGGAAAAAAAAATCATTGTGCGAAGAAATTGAAGAAAAATTTTAAATTTTTGGGGGCTTCCGTTTCTGCGTAGTACATTTTTCTGTAAAAATGACACCTTATATTTATTCTTTAGGTCCATATGATTAAAATGATACCCTACTTATATAGGTTTGATTTTGTCGCACTTCTGGAAAAAATCATAAATACATGCAGGAAAATGTATATGTTTAAAATTGTCATCTTCTGACCCCTATAACTTTTCTATGTTACCGCGTATGGGGCAGTATGAGGGCTCATTTTTTGCGCTGTGATCTGAGATTTTTAGTGGTACCATGTTTGTATTGAACTTTTGGATCGCTTTTTATTCATTTTTTCATGATATAAAAAGTGACCAAAAATACGCTATTTTGGACTTTTTTGCACTTATGCCATTGACCGTGCCGTTTGATTAATGATACAGTTTTATAGATCGGACATTTACGCATGCGGAGATACTACATATGTTTATATTTATTTTTATTTACATGTTTTGTTTTTTTATGGGAAAAGGGGGTGATTTGAACTTTTATTAGGGAAATGGTTCAATCACATTAATTAACTTTTTTTATACTGATTTGGACTTTTATTAGGGAAAGGGTTAAATCACATTTATTAACTTTTATAACACTTTTTTTGCAGTGTTATAGCCCCTATAGGGGACTATAACACTGCACACACTGATCTTTTACACTGATCACTGCAAAGCCATAGCTTTGCAATTATCAGTGTTATCGGCGGTCGATTGATCAAGCCTGCATCTCAGGCTTGGAGCAATCAATCGCCGTACGGATGTGCCAGAGGAAGGTAAGAGGACCTCCGCTCGCGTCCTAGCTGATCGGGACACCGCATTTTCACTGCGGTGGTCCCGATCAGCCCCACTGAGCAGCCAGGAAGCTTTTACTCATTGTTTTAGACTCATTGTTTAGACTCATTGTTCAACTTTGAATGACTTGTCTAAAGGGTTAAGCGCTATTAGCCCTGGGTCCCAGCTTCAGCACACCGTGTGACCCGCATTATATCGAAGGAGCTGGCCAAGGATGTAAATATATGTCCTTGGTCGTTAAGGGGTTAATGATGATGATGATGATACAAATGCAATGCATCCCAATATAGAAACAGATGTATGAGGTTTCTTTCCTGAGTGCTGCATGCAGAACAAGGCAGAGATGAGTTTCATGTAGTCCAAAACACTTTCTTTACAGGCTTTCTTCTCTGTGTTGTATACATCCATTATATGACTACCATTGCTTAAATTGTTACAGTCATGTGAATAAACTTTTCCTGAGACCCCCTCTAATGGTTAGAATAAGGCGTCTGGCAGCACTCTTCAGATTGCAGCTCAATCCAACTGATTGCAGGTGATGGGCTCCATTATAGTCTACGGAGCTTATCTACAGCTATTAGTTAGACTGAGCGCTGAACCATGGGGTGAAGTGCGCTGCTAATCTAACGATTTCAGCGTGTCTCAGCACTAAAACCCAACCAATCTTAATGTTTGATTTGTCTCAGTGACATGTCAAAAGGTTATGCAAATAGTATTTTACATTACGATTTAAGTTACACTAAATTCCACAGGTTCCACATGCTCTAAAGGGGTACTCCGCCCCTAGACATCTTATCCCCTATCCAAAGGATAGGGGATAAGATGTCTGACAGCTGGGCTCCCGCAAGCGATCTCTCCTGCAGCACCATGTGTTGTCTGCTGCACCGAGTGAGACACCCACGATCAGACATTTTATCCCCTATTCAGTTTTGGGGAAGAAAAAGTGCGTCTTATACGGCAAAAAATACGGTAATAGAAATTGCATATTTTTTTACAATCTCATTGGTATATAATCTTATATATACAGTTAGATTATTTTGGCATGTGTGACAGGTTGCTATAGACCAGAGTGCCTTGTTTTGTTCTTGTGGTCTCCATGGAAAATGCCTTCTAGAGGTCTGTGAATGACAACCAGAAGGGCTTAAAGGCCATCATTGGGGCTTTGGTATAGCAGGAAGCATGGAGCCTCATTACTTTTTACCTAGCAGAAGCACACACTTTCATTTAGTGTTAAATAATGTCCCGGCACAAATGATACTATAAAAGGACCTTGTGTTGTATTCTTGAAGCACGATTTTGATTATAAAAATGATACTTCTGTTTTATCGTTTTACAGCACAACGTACAGGGATGTAAATGAAAGAAGAGAAAAACAGCTATTCTCAAATGCATAGAAAGACGTTTTGAAGCGCCAGCAATAGATAGAAAGCTAATCTCAGTAGTTTAATTCATAGTCACTAAACCAGAACATCGTTTTCTGAAATATGGCAATAGAATTTCATGGGACATGCCGCATAATGGTGTAGAAGAAGTTGCGTAACATAATTACCAAGTAATGCACTGCAGATGTCTTAAGACATATACTGAAGCGGATTTCTACACTGAGGTCACATTAGCTGGAGGATGTCATAATGAGTAGGCATTAATAAAATATATTACATAGAGCACTATATTTCATCTGATCTCATTTTGCCTCCGGGAATATATGATAAATGACCCCTCATCTGATAGGGTATGTGAAGTAGGTGACGGCCTATCTGTGTATCAAACATTACACGCACGGAATAGCTGTAGTCACCCATTGAAAGCAAATCATGGCCTTAACTATGAATATTATAGTGTATTCTGCACATATTTGATGCTTTAGATGTCAGTGTAAACTAAATGACTGATGACAGCTTCAAATCTGCAGCATCCAATATGCACAGGATACTGAACATGTGACTAGACTCTGGAGAAGTCAGACATTTTCAATACAGACTGTAAAAGCTCTAATATCTCTGCTATTGGGAAATTTGTCTGTAATAAAACATTATCGGTAGCTTCACCAATATTTGTGAATTCTTAAAGGGGTATTCCGGGCAAAAACATTTTATCCCTTATCCAAAGGATAGGGAAAAAGATGTCTGATCGTGGGGGGGGGGGGGGGGGCGCTGCTGAGACCCCCCACGATCTCCCTGCAGCAATCGCATTCTATGCGGGTGCTGAATCTCCAGTTTTGGAAACACTCCGGGTTTTCGGGACTGGGGACGTGACGTCACGCCACGCCCTCTCCATTCATGTTTATGGGAGGGGGCGTGATGGCAGTCACGCCCCCTCCCATAGACATGAATGGAGGGGTGTGGTGTGACGTCATGTCCCCAGTCCCGAAAACCCGGAGGTTTCTGAAACTGGAGATTCAGCACCCGCATAGAATGCAGGTGCTCCAGGGAGATTGCGGGGGGTCTCAGCAGCGGGCCCCCCGCGATCAGACATCTTATCCCCTATCCTTTGGATAGGGGATAAAATGTTTTTGCCCGGAATACCCCTTTAATGTCCTGTTGAAACTTTAAACCTTTTTCCAGTTAGCATTATAAAAAACGTATACATCATATATTCAAGAAAATGCTAAAAGCTTATAGGGGTCTAAATCCAGTTCAAATGGCCCACAACAAGTCTGGTGGAACGCAGCCGTAGACCAGATGCAAAGATTTTTTATTTACTCTTCTATGAGGATATATTAAATACAATGAGACAGTTTTTACAAGATTGGACTCTACACCACCTTTTCCATTGCTTACATTATGGCAAAAATTTGGCACACTTTTGTTGTACATTTTCACAATTCAAACCATAATTTCCCACAAATCACTCCTCTTTTCTGAAAAGACATGTCCCCTTGTCTAGTCAGCTAAAAAAGTATAACACATAAGGCTGGGTTCACATCACGTTTTAGGCAATACAGGACCGCATACGGCTGGGGGGAGCTAAAACCGAGTGCTCCTGTATCCCTGCCGTATGCGGCCCGTATGTAATGTATTTCAATTAGCTGACTGGAGGGAAGCGCTGACTCCGGTCGGCTCATTTTCGCCCTGTATGCGGCATACCCCCAGCCGTATGCGGTCCCGTCTTGCCTAAAACGTTATGTGAACCCAGCCTAACAAATATTGTGCACCGTGTGTTTGTCAATTTTTTACACATTTAGCTTAGTAACTCACCCCCACTATATGGAGAGAAAAAAAAATTCCTTCCTTTGCATCGGTACTTATATTTCCATCCACAGACCCATATGAGGGCTTGTTTTTTGTGTCACCAATTTTATTTTGTAATTACATCACTTATTTTACAATAAAATGTATGATGCTACCAAAAATATATTATTTATGTGGAAAAATTGAAAAGAAAACCGTAATTTAGCAAATTTTGGAAGGTTTTGTTTCCACACTGTACACTTTCTGGTAAAATGACAGATTTTCTTTATTCTGTGGGTCAATACAATTAAAATGACACCCATGTTATATGCTTTTCTATAATTGTACCGCTTAAAAAAAATATCAAACCATTTTAACAAAAGTAGTATGTTTGAAATTGCCCTATTTTGACCACCTATAACTATCAAATTTTTCCGTATATGGGGCGATTTTTTGCGCCATGATCTGTAGTTTTTATCAGTACCACTTTCATTTAAGTTTTACTTTTTATACATGTTGATTAATTATTTTTTTGGAATAAGATGTGACAAAAAAGCAGCAATTTTGGACTTTTTAAAAATTTTTAATGTTTACGCCGTTCACCATATGGGATAATTAACAATATATTTTAATAGTTCAGACGTTTACACACGCGGCAATACCAAATATGTGTATTCATAATTTTTTTACGCTTTTTTGGGAGTAAAATGGGAAAACTGACATTTTTTTTTTTAATTGGGGAGGGGATTTTTCTAATTTTTTTTAACTTTTTTATTTTACATTTTTTTTTACACTTTTTATGTCCCCTTAGGGGACTATTCATAGCAATTAGTTGATTGCTAATACTGTTCAGTGCTATGTATAGGACATAGCACTAATCAGTCTTATCGGTCATCTTCTGCTCTGGTCTTCTCGATCTCAGACCAGAGCAGAAGGCCAGGGAGATAGCCTGAGCCAGGTGAGGGGACCTCCGGCCACCATGCTGGATGATCGGATCCCCACAGCAGTGGTGCGGGCGATCCGATCATGCATTCAAAGTACCGCACTGCCGCAGATGCCGTGATCTGAGGGGTTAATGGCGGACATCCGTGCGATCGCGGATGTCCGCCATTACCGGTGGGTCCCTGGCTGCTGATAGCAGCCAGGAACTGCCGGGCATGACGCGAGTATAAATGTACGTCATGGTGCATTAAGTACCCTGTCACCATGACGTACATTTACGTCCATTGTCGTTAAGGGGTTAAGGATAGGGTGACATGTGCTGTATTTGCTGCATATATTCTGCAACTGATTTTGCTACCCATTGACTGCAATGTGTAGGAAATCCATTAATAAAGCTGTAGTAAACACCTCTCTAGTGTCTGATATTGTTTGTACCTAAGCATCACAGCAGTGTTGAGATGCGGCAGTGCACAATTCTCTTCGCACCAATAGGATCGAGAGAACTTAGGAATTAACAAAGTGCCTATTGCTGTAACAGTCTCTACTTGTGTTGATTCCAGTATCAGGACACTTTCGAGATGTTGTTCAATATGAGACCTATCTGCTCATAGGTAACACAGCAGTGGTGCAGCCAGATTAAGGGCCTTTCATTATACATACAGCACATGTAGTATAAATGCCCTTACACTACATGAAGTTTATCATTCTTTTCTTATACCTAAACAATTATAACTATACAAATTCTTCATACTGACTACGTTGTTAGTCATTTTATCTAGATAAAGAAGTGTTTCATTTCTTATGGATTTAATACATGGTTTTATGCTGAAAAGAGAGGTTCATTTCTGTCCGTTGTGCAGAGTCTAGACCCTAGAGCCCAGGGAGTTCTCATGTAGGAATGTTGTAATGGTCTCCAAGGTGACCCCCATGACATTTGGATTACAAGTGTAAAGCAGAAAGACAATTAACCTGCCCTTATGAATTGTCTGTCATTGTGCAGCTTTCTGGTCATGACTTCCTGAGGAATTATCGGTTACCATTTGCACCATTGTATTCCGTGTGCCGCATGTAATTATCTACTGTATCAAATTGATATGATTTATTTTTCCTACGATTCAGAAATGTAATGCATTACTATGCAATCTGAATGAATCAGAATGGTAGATTAAGAAGAAAGTAATTGAACTGTAGGGCTAGAGGTTTCATATGTTTTCTCACAAGGTTACACAGTCACCATGTCACTACATAAGTGCATTAAATGACTAAGTAAGGTTTTACTTACACTTAACTTTTTACTTAATTTTTTTGTTTTTTTAATTATTTAAATATATATATATATATATATATATTCCAAAAAAACAAATGGCTTGGTAAGCCAGCCAAAACGTCACCTCACATTTTCTTTCTGTACACCTGGAGTGACACTGTTTTTTTTTGGATTTTGTAACTAAGGGGGTCCCTGACCTTTTGTAACTAAGGGGGTCCTTGGCCTTTTGGCTAAGATCAAGTGTAGTACCTTTCCTGTTAGTTGGCGGTGTGGAAGACCACCAAGGCAGGATGGAGAACCACACAGTAGGACGGGTGTACCAGGGATGGCTGTATAGAACAGCAGTCATCCCCGATGAGACCTGTTCCCTGCTGGATCTGGCCTTAAGGTCCGGCTAGAGTGAAGGCCGAGGGGTACAAGTGCCCTGGGAGTGGTGACCCCAGGGTGCTGGCTAGGATCAGGGAATTTTTATAGATCCGGTTGGATGTCTGGGCAGTATCACACAGAATTGCGCACATCCACTTATTTATTTATTTATTTTTTATTTTTTTTTGTCACTGTGTCCACTTTTTGTGTTCGTTTGTCCACTAGGATTTGGTAGGGTGCAGTAGCCCTTCTGGGTGTCCCTCCTGCAGGTCTAGGGGAGGTGTTTGTGGCCATTAGGTTCCTCACCTCCCTGCTATATCCCGTGGCATCCTGTTTCGGCAGGATGCCAAACCGGTTTTGCTGGTTCCTTGGTGACAACCTGGTTAACGCCTAGTTGTCTGCCGGGAACACTTTTGGTTCCTGAGTAGCTTCGGCAAAAGGGGACATCGTACCTGGAACCTTGCAGGTGCCTTTTGGCCCAGAGGCGAAGGGTTTGGTTTGTTGGGGGGCATCTCTCCTTTCGGAGAAGGGCTTGCGATAGACCGCATCCTCATGCACGTTTTTTTGTGTGAACACTTGCACTTTTTACTTGCACTTTGGTGATTTGAAAGCACGTACCTCGGCTTTCAATAATAGAGATAACAATGACAAACCTATACATGAAAGGAGAGAGTATAGGAGGGCACTAAGTGCCTACAAAAGCTCAGGGGTTAATAGTATCAGCTGGATGGAAATAGCAGAGTGGGAACGATCACATATAGATATGCGGGGCGGTGGTGCTAGGATAAAAACAAGAAATAGACCAGTATACAATGTGCATCAAAGAAAATAAAGCATATCTGCGCTCCTAGGTAGAGTTATCCCCGGGACCTCTATGGGTAGAAATCTGTCAGACAATTGGCTGCGTGAGGGAAGAGTAAGCAAAGCAACTACTGGATAAATCAGACATCTATTTATGATCATGTGCTGCAGATTGCAGAGACATTTCCATCCCGACATTCAGCATCTCTACAGCTATAATGCGGTGTCCTCAGACCGGGTGTAGTTTTCCTGCTGTCAGGTTCCCTTTAAATAATTTGTCGTTTTTAGTTGACTTACAAGTGATCACTGCTGAGATTTTCAACCAATAATTTACCTGCAAACAGAAGAAAAGGTAGTTTAGGGATCAAGTTTTTTTTTTAAATGACACTTTTGCAGTAGTAGGGATGTGCTTTTTAGACATTTTATACGTAACTAATTATACTCTTAAAATATATCCTTCAAGCCATCTGACATACTGCCACTATGTAATAAAGGTGTCTTTTCTTTTATTCATAAGGGTAAACAAAAATGGTTAAGAAAGCATTTTTGTGACTGAGCTGTGTAATTATACATCAGTGGGACTCCATCGAGGAAGAGAAAGTTCATTTTAATCAATTCAAAGGAGCAGCAGCGAGTCACTTAAAATGACTATATAATTGTTCTTTCCAGGCCTAGTTAAGTGTTTAGTAGAAGGCATTCTTGTATTTCAGTGTTAAAGGTGTCCACCCTAAGAAGTGGACTATAAATGGTAATTGGTATTTTAATTTGCATCATTGCTAGTAGAGGTCTTTAAGATGTATGACGCTAAAATTATACTTTACTCGCTTAAAGGAGTAGTCCAGTGCTGAAAAACGTATCCCCTATCCTAAGTATAGGGGACAAGTTTCAGATCGCAGGGGGTCCGACCGCTGGGGCCACCCACGATCTCCTGTAGGGGGCCCCGGCTCGCTGGTCAGAAAGTGGGTGTCGACCTCTGCATGAAGCGGTGGCTGACACGCCCCTCAATACATCGCTATGGCACAACCGGAGATTGCCGAAGTCAGCGCTCCAGCTCTGCCATAGAGTTGTATTAGGGGGCGTGTCAGCCACCGCTTCGTGCGGTGGTCAACACGCCCCCTTTCTGCGGGCTGCCGGGGCCCCATACAGGAGATCGCGGGGGGCCCCAGCGGTCGGACCCCCTGCGATCTGAAACTTTTCCCCTATCCTTAGAATAGGGGATGCATTTTTCAGCACTGGATATCTCCTTTAACCTTTTTCACTTAACAAGGGATGAGCTGCAATACCTGATTCAGCCAATAGACAGAAGTGGCACTGTTTATAGACAAAAATGGTTCTTTTATTTTTTCAGTTTCAGATTTCTAGCTAAATTTCTCTGATGTTCTTTCAGGCTGTTTTTGTAACCTATTAGAATTTTTTTTATAACTCAAGTCAATGGTTGTAGGTTGCTATATCTCCTGTTAAATTTGTTCAACAGAACGCATAAACATGATTGTGTTTGAAGATGATAGTAGGAGATTTACAAGACCGCACAGAAGTGTACACTTAACCCCTTAAGGACACAGCCCTTTTTCACCTTAAGGACTGAGCCCTTTTTCGCAATTCTGACCACCGTCACTTTACAAATTAATAACGCGAAAACGCTTTTACCGAATATTCTGATTCTGAGACTGTTTTTTCGTGACATATTCTACTTTATTTTGGTGGTAAATTTTTGGCGTTACTTGCATCCTTTTTTGGTGAAAAATCCCAAAATTTCATGAAAATTTTGAAAATTTAGCATTTTTCTAACTTTGAAGCTCTCAAATTGTGAGGAAAATGGATATTCCAAATAAATTAAATTTTTCTTCACAAATACAATATGTCCACTTTATGTTGGCATCATAAAATGGACATATTTTAGCTTTTTGAAAAAATTAGAGGGCTTCAAAGTAGAGCAGCAATTTTCAAAAATGTCATGAAAATTGCTAAATCTGAAGGGACAGATGTTACAGAACTACAACTCCCAGCATGCCTGGGCAGTCGAGGCATGCTGAGAGTTGTAGTTTGGCAACATCTGGAGGGCTACTGTTTGGGCACCACTGTAACAGTGGTCTCCAAACTGTGACCCTCCAGATGTTGCAAAACTACAACTCCCCAGCATGCCCAGACAGCCTTTGGCTCTCTGGGCATGCTGGGAGTTGCAGTTTGGCTCCCCTAGTGGTTGCCACAGTAAAGATCGATTTACTTTCGCTTTCAATCCCCCCCCCCCCCCCCACTGTCGATTCCCTACCTGATAAGGATCCTGCAGGCTCCAGCGAAGATCCCAAGTCCCCAGGCATCTTCTCCTGCAGGTACGGCCTCCATCTTCTTCCCAGAGCCCCTCGACATCCAGGGGCGGGCAGAACGGGGGGTTGCCAACCCCCTGTCCTGCGCTGCCATTGGTCAGAACTCCATTCTGAGTAATGGCAGGGGATAGGAGGAGATGGCAGCTTTGCGACCTCACTCCAATCCTTTAGGCTGATCGGGGGTGTTGCTGACAACTCCGATCAGCCCTATTTTCCGGGTGATCGGGTCACCAGAGACACGATCGGCCCGGAATTGGAGAAAATCGCATGTCTGAATTGACATGCAATTTTCTCCGATCGCCGACATGGGGGTGTCTCAGGACCCCCCTGGGCGATGTGCCAGGGTGCCTGCTGAATGATTTCAGCAGGCATCCGGCTCCGGTCCCCAACCGGCTAGCGGCGGGGACCGGAATTCCCACGGGCGTATGGATACGCCCTGTGTCCTTAAGGACTCGGAATGCAGGGCGTATCCATACGCCCTGCGTCCTTAAGAGGTTAAAGGGGTATTTCAGAGAAAAAACATTTCTTTAAACCAACTGGTGTCAGAACATTATACAGATTTGTAAATAACTTCTATTTAAAAATCATTAGCCTTCCAGTACTTTTCAGCTGCTATAATCTATATCTATCTATCTATCTATATATATATATATATATATATATATATATATATATATATATATATATATATATATATAAAACTCAATGTGTGTGTGTGTGTATAGGTGTATGTTCCAGCATCACGTCCAAATGGATAAAGATATTAACATGAAACTTGGCACACATGTTACTTATATGTCACCAACAAACATAGGATAGGTGATTTAACCCTTACTCACCCCCATTTGCTTGGGTTGGGGTTTATGTTTAAAGTCCCATACAAGTCAATGGGAAATAAATGTTACAGCATAACTTCCAAACAGCTGAAGATATTTTGATAACACTTGATCACATGTTACTTATATGTCCACTTACAATATAAGCTAGTTAATTTAACCCTTAAATACTCCAGTTTGTGAGGGTCGGGGTTTTCGTTTAAAGTCCCATGCAAATCAATGGGAAATGTATGTTTCCACATAACTTCCGTACGGCTGAAGATTAGAGATGAGCGAACTTACAGTAAATTCAATTCGTCACGAACTTCTCGGCTCGGCAGTTGATGTCTTTTCCTGCATAAATTATTTCAGCTTTCAGGTGCTCCCGTGGGCTGGAAAAGGTGGATACAGTCCTAGGAGACTCTTTCCTAGGAATGTAACCAACTTTTCCAGCCCACCGGAGCACCTGAAGGCTGAACTAATTTACGCAGGATAACTGCCGAGGCGAGAAGTTCATGACAAATCAAATTTACTGTAAGTTCGCTCATCTCTACTGGAGATATTTCAATAATACCTGGTACACATATTACTTATATGTCGAATAAAAATATATGATAGTTAAATTAACCCTTATCTACATCCTTAACCCCTTAAGGACGCAGGACGTAAATGTATGTCCCGGTGAGGTGGTACTTAACGCACCAGGACGTACATTTACGTCCTAAGCATAACCGCGGGCATCGGAGCGATGCCCGTGTCATGCGCGGCTGATCCCGGCTGCTGATCGCAGCCAGGGACCCGCCGGCAATGGCCGATCTCGTGGGCGTCCGCCATTAACCCCTCAGGTGCCGGGATCAATACAGATCCCGACATCAGTGGGAGTTCGCGATTTAAATGAACGATCGGATCGCCCGCAGCGCTGCTGCGGGGATCCGATCATTCATAAAGCCGCACGGAGGTCCCCTCTCCTTCCTCCGTGTGGCTCCCGGTGTCTCCTGCTCTGGTCTGTGATCGAGCAGACCAGAGCAGGAGATGACCGATAATACTGATCTGTTCTATGTCCTATACATAGAACAGATCAGTATTAGCAATCATGGTATTGCTATGAATAGTCCCCTATGGGGACTATTCAAGTGTAAAAAAAAATGTAAAAAAATGTAAAAGTAAAAGTAAAAAAAAAGTGAAAAATCCCCTCCCCCAATAAAAAAGTAAAACGTCCGTTTTTTCCTATTTTACCCCCAAAAAGCGTAAAAAACATTTTTTATAGACATATTTGGTATCGCCGCGTGCGTAAATGTCCGAACTATTAAAATAAAATGTTAATGATCCCGTATGGTGAACGGCGTGAATGAAAAAAAATAAAAAAAAGTCCAAAATTCCTACTTTTTTAATACATTTTATTAAAAAAAAATTATAAAAAGTGTATTAAAAGTTTTTTATATGCAAATGTGGTATCAAAAAAAAGTACAGATCATGGCGCAAAAATGAGCCCCCATACCGCCACTTATACGGAAAAATAAAAAAGTTAGAGGTCATCAAAATAAAGGGATTATAAACATACTAATTTGGTTAAAAAGTTTGTGATTTTTTTTAAGCGCAACAATAATATAAAAGTATATAATAATGGGTATCATTTTAATCGTATTGACCCTAAGAATAAAGAACACACGTCATTTTTACCATAAATTGTACGGTGTGAAAACAAAACCTTCCAAAATTAGCAAAATTGCGTTTTTCGTTTTAATTTCCCCACAAAAATAGTGTTTTTTGGTTGCGCCATACATTTTATGATATAATGAGTGATGTCATTACAAAGGACAACTGGTCACGCAAAAAACAAGCCCTCATACTAGTCTGTGGATGAAAATATAAAAGAGTTATGATTTTTAGAAGGCGAGGAGGAAAAAATGAAAACGTAAAAATTAAATTGTCTGAGTCCTTAAGGCCAAAATGGGCTGAGTCCTTAAGGGGTTAAACAAAAGATGTTTTTTTTTTGTCAAGTCCCATGCAAGTATCTGCAACTTCCAGTACCTTACTCCACAAGCTCCGCTCTGCATCTCCTGGTGAATGTGTCAGTCCTTCTTGCAAGCCACATCCAATCTCACAAATACACACCCATATTTTAAGCCCCACCCCTTTTATTATCTACCCTTTCAGTCCCATCTGAGGACAGGATATGAGGATGGGACAAAAGGACAGGATATGAGGTCTGGATATTAAGACGGGATGTGAGGACAGGATAGGAGGTCGGGATAGGAGGTCGGGTTAGGAGTTCGAGATATGAGGTTGGGATATGAGGATGGGATATGAGGTCGAGATAGGAGGACAGGATACGAGGTCGGGATATGAGGATGGGATTTGAGGTCGAGATAGGAGGTCAGAATATGAGGACAGGATAGGAGGACTGGATATGAGGTCAAGATATGATGACAGGAAATGAGGACGGGATAAGAGGTCGGGATTTGAGGACGTGATATGAGGTTTAGATATGAGGACGGGATATGGGGTTGGGATATGACAACAAAATGTGAGGACGGGATATGAAGTCCAAATTTTCC
Source organism: Hyla sarda (assembly GCF_029499605.1). Lineage (NCBI taxonomy): Eukaryota > Metazoa > Chordata > Amphibia > Anura > Hylidae > Hyla > Hyla sarda. Next base: position 136,180,452 of record NC_079195.1, on the reverse strand, counting down.
TCCTTTGTTGATTTTCCTTCCCAACAAGGATTGGAAAGGAAAGACCGGGCAACTCAAGGAACTCAGCTATATATATATATATATATATATATATATATATATATATATATATATATATATATATCTCTCAATGTGTGTGTGTGTGTGTGTGTGTGTGTGTGTGTTCCAGCATCACGTCCAAACAGCTAAAGATATTAACATGAAACTTGGCACACTTGTTAATAATATGTCAGCAAAAACAAACATAGGATAGGGGATTTAACCCTTAATCACCCCATTTTGCCAGGGTCGGGGATTCTGTTTAAAGTCCCATGTAAGTCTATGGGAAATATATGTTACTGCATCATTTCCAAACGGCTGGAGATATTTCGATAATACTTGGTCATATGTTAGTTATATGTCCACTAAACATATAGGATTAACTACTCCCATTTGTCAGAGTCAGGATTTTCGTTTAAAGTTCCATGCAAATCTATGGGAAATGTTTGTTCCCACATAACTTCCGTACGGTTGGAGATATTTCAATAATACCTGGTACACTTATTACTTATATGTCAAATAAAAATATATGATAGTTAAATGAACACTTACCTACACCCTTATATAAAAATGGGTTTTAGTTTCAAGTCCCATGCAAGTATATGGGACTACCAGTACCTTACTCTACTAGTCCGGAATATGAATGTGTCAGTCCGGCTTGCAAGCCACACCCCATCTCAAAAAGACATGCCCACTGTTTAAGCTCCACCCCTTTTATTATCTACCCTTTTTGTGCATCGGTCTGGCTTGCAAATCACGCCCAGTCCCACAAAGCCACGTCCCCTTCTATTTTCAGCTTACAATATCTTCATCACAAATCACTGCCACCAGAGGACAGGATATGAGAATGGGACATTAGGACGGGATATGAGGTCGGGATATGAGGATGGGACATAAGGATAGTGTATGAGGTCGGGATATGAAGACGGGTTGTGAGGACGGGATTTGAGGATGGGATATGAGGACAGGATATGAGGGTATATCAGGGTTTTCGTTTGAAGTACCATGCAAATCTATGGGAACAGTATGTTTCCACATAACTTCCGTACGACTAGAGATATATCAATAATTCCTGGTACACATATTACTTATATGTCATGATAGTTAAATTAACACTTACCTACACCCTTATATAAAAAGGGGTTTTTGTTTCAAGTCCCATGCAAGTATATGGGATTACCAGTACCTTATTCCACTAGTCCGGGATATGAATGTGTCAGTCCGGCTTGCAAGCCACACCCCATCTCAAAAAGACATGCCCACTGTTTAATTCCCACCCCTTTTATTATCTACCCTTTTTGTGCATCGGTTTGGCTTGCAAATCACGCCCAGTCATCACAAATCACTGGCATCTGAGGACAGGATATGAGGATGGGACATTAGGACGGGATATGAGGTCGGGATATGAAGACGGGATGTGAGGACTGGATTTGAGGATGGGATATGAGGATGGGATGTGAGGTCAGGATATGAGGATGGGATATGAGGACGGGAAACGAGGTTGAGATAGGAGGTTGGGATATGAGGACAGCATATGAGGACGGGATATGAGTATGGGATGTGAGGTTGAGATATGAGGATGGAATATGAGGATGGAATATGAGGATGGGATATGAGGTCGGGATATGAGGATGGAATATGAGGTTGAGATAGGAGGACGGGATAGGAGGTCGGGATATGAGGACAGGATATGAGGATGGGATATGAGGATGGGATACTAGGTTGAGATATGAGGGCACAATATGAGGATGGAATATGAGGAAGGGATAGGAGGTCGGGATAGGAGGTAGGGATAAGAGGTCGGGATAGGAGGTCGAGTTAGGAGGTTAAGATATGAGGTCGGGACATGAGGATGGGATATGAGGTCGAGACAGAATGACAGGATAGGAGGTCGGGATATGAGGACGGGCTATGAGGTCAAGGTAGGAGGTTGGGGTATGAGGACGGGATAGGAGGATGGGATATGAGGTTGAGATATCAGGACAGTATAGGAGGTCAGGATATGAGGATGAGATATGATGACGGGATATGAGGACGGGATATGAGGTCGGGATATGAGGACAGGATATGAGGTTGAGATATGAGGTTGGGATATGGGGTTGGGATATGGCAACAATATATGAGGAAGGGATATGAAGTCAAAAGCTTCCTCCTTTGTTGATTTTCCTCCCCAACAAGGCTTAGGAAGGAAAAAACGGGGAACTCCGGGTACTCAGCTAGTATATATATATATATATATATATATATATATACATATATATATATATCTCAATATGTGTGTGTGTGTATGTGTGTATGTTCCAGCATCACGTCCAAACGGCTAAAGATATTAACATGAAACTTGGCACACATGTTACTAATATGACATATTAGTCCCATATAAGTCTATGGGAAATATATGTTACTGCATAATTTCCAAACGGTTGAAGATATTTCGATAATACTTGGTCACATGTTACTTATATGTCCACTTAAAATATAGAATAGTTAATTTAACCCTTAACTATCCCCATTTGTCAGAGTCGGGGTTTTGGTTTAAAGTCCCATGCAAATCTATGGGAAATGTATGTTTCCACATAACTTCCGTACAGCTGGAGATTTTTCAATAATACCTGGTACACATATTACTTATATGTCAAATAAAAACATTTGATAGTTAAATTAACCCTTACCTACACCCTTATATAAAAGATGTGTTTTTGTTTCAAGTCCCATGCAAGTATATGGGACTTCCAGTACCTTACTCCACTAGTCTGGGATATGAATGTGTCAGTCCGGCTTGCAAGCCACACCCCCTCTCACAAAGACACGAACACTGTTTAAGACCCACCCCTTTTATTATCTTCTCTTTTTTTTGCATTGGTCTGGCTTGCAAAACATACCCAGTCCCACAAAGCCATGTCCCCTTCTATTTTCAGCTTACAATATCTTCATCACAAATCAGTCCCACCTGAGGACAGGATATGAGCATGGGACATAAGGAGGTCGGGATATGAGGATGTGATATAAGGACGGTATATGAGGTTGGGATATGAAGATGGGATGTGAGGATGGGATGTGAGGACGGGATATGAGGTCGGGAAATTAGGTTGGGATATGAGGATGGGATATGATGATGGGAATGAGATTGAGATGGGAAGTCGGGATATGAGGATGGATATGAGGTTGAGATATGAGGATGGAATATGAGGACGGGATAGGAGGTCGAGATATGAGGATGGGATATGAGGTCGGGATATGAGGTCTGGATATGAGGACGGGATATGAGGACACAATATGAGGTCGAGATAGGAGGACAGGATAGGAGGTCAGGATATGGGGAAGGGATATGAGGTCGGGATAGGAGGTCAGGATATGAGGATGGGATATGAAGACTGGATATGAGGTCGAGATAGGAGGTCGGCATATGAGGTCAGGATATAAAGACAGGATAGGAGGTTGGGATAGGAGGTTCAGACAGGAGGTTCAGATAGGAGGTCGGGATATGAGGAGAGGATTTGAGGTCAAGATATGAGGACAGGAAAGGAGGTCAGGATATGAGGTCGAGATATGTTGACGGGATATGAGGACGGGATATTAGGTCAGGATATGAGGTTGAGATATGAGGACGGGAAATGGGGTTGGGATATGACAACAATATATGAAGCCGGGATATTAGTCAAAAGCGTCCTCCTTTGTTGATTTCCCTTCCCAACAAGGCTTAGGAAGGAAAAACCGGGAAACGCCAGGTACTCAGCTAGTCAACAGATAAAGTTGTGAAGTTACAGTGCTCTCTGCTGACACCTCTGTCCATTTCAGGAACTGTCCAAAGTGGAAGCAAATGCTCATAGCAAACCTCTCCTGCATCAGACAGTTCCTGACATGAACAGAGGTGCCAGCAGAGAGCACTGTGGTCAGACTGGAAAGAACTAGTCAACTTTCACTGGAACATATAGCAGCTGGAAGGCTTAATATTTTTAAATAGGAATCGTTTACAAATCGGTATTATTTTCTAGCAGCAGTTGTGGCAACATGAAAGAAATGCAAATTTGTTATTACAGTTTATCTTTGTATAGGTTTTACTTCAAGCTTTAGAAGCAGAAGTAAGGAGCAAAATACAGGGTGTGAACCAAGCCAAATTTAAATGAGCATGAACATCTGACTTCTCGAAATGCTTATTAAGGAATAGAAAAACAAAACTGATTTTTCTCACAAACAGTGCCACTCCTGTCCTCAGGTTGTGTGTGATGTTACCAATTGGCTCCATTCACTTAAATGATTCTGAACTGAAATACCACACAACCTGGGGACAGATGTAACACTGTTGTTTTTTTTTTTTTGCTTTTTTTTTTTTTAAGAAAGCAGCCATGTTTTTTTAATCTTTGATCACCCCTTTACAAAGCCAGCAATCCAGAATATGTTTCTGTGGTAAAATGTGACTATTCTAAAACAGACTCCTCTATTCCATCTCTCTTCTCTTCGTCAAACAGTACAGATAACTATGTGCCATTGACAAAATGTCTCCTTCATGTAGAGTAATAATCTCAATTCTGGTGATGACTCTGATACCAGATACTCCAAATAGAAGAGTGAGTTTTCATGTTGACCAGGCAGCTGATAGTGGGTATATCAATTGTTATGAGTGCCGGTCTCCATTAATATGAATGAGGCACCTGTGAATAATAAATGTTAGCAGGGATTTTACAAAATATCTAGAAGATGTGCAGTGGCGATGATATACTATGCTGACACATTGACATTAGTTGGCGCCACAGACACGCTGTGCAAAATCAAGTCTGCCTTTTCTTAAGATGTCTGATAGAGTTGACAGCTGGGATATCTGGGACACAGAAGCATGCATAACCATAGGTTTTTCATTTTATATTTTTTGCTTTCTTTGAAGAAATTTAAAGGGATCTGAATGATTTTTTTTTTTTTTTTTTAAGATGTCTATCTAAAGTAGATGCACAGTTGTTAAAGAGGGTTTCCAAATTTATTGGTGCCAACAGCAGGGATGACAAAATGGCCATTCATGATACTTATTTATTATAGCTGCCATGTTACACATTTGTACATAGTGTGGTTTGATGAGTGAGTAATAGTAATAGTCTTAGCACTTTGGTTTAGGGGCCTATATATTTGTAGTTAAGTGCAGTAAAGAAGTCATTGGCAGTCGTTATGGTGCTTTAAGGGAGTCGTTCACCGCCAAACTTTTTTTTGTTTTTAAAGAAAGTCTCAGAAAGTTCATAAAAGCAGTATAATGAAATGTCTGTTTCTGGAGCTCAACCATACTCCAAAAGTCAAATCTTTAAACATTTGCATTAGTACAAAGGTCTGGGGTACTCAGATAGCTTCTTTATATTACACAGAAGGATTCCTTTATTTCTCAGCAAGTATGCATAGCTAGTATAAACACTTCAATCATTTCTGGTTATCATGCCAGAGAACTGGTTAAAATTAAAGTTATTCTCCTGTCTTATATGAAGAACCTATGTACAGTGGGGCAAAAAAAAAAAAAAAAAAAAAAAGTACCGTATATACTCGAGTATAAGCCGAGTTTTTCAGCTGAAAACACCCCCCTCGGCTTATACTCGAGTGAACTCTCCACCCTCAGTGGTCTTCAACCTGCAGACCTCCAGATGTTTCAAAACTACAACTCCCAGCAAGCCCGTACAGCCATCGTCAAGGCAACGTCATTATTCCGGGGCTGGGCCCGAAGCGCGAAGAAGAGGCCCCTCCGGTGAAGATGGACAGCCCGGAACGACTATCCCTCCCCACCGGACGGTCCCTGCAGCACAGATGGCCCGGACCAGCTCACCCTAATGGAGGTGAGTACAAAACTAAAGGGGGGCTGGATGATGACGAAGGCCTGGGTAGTGGTCTTCAACCTGCGGACCTCCAAATGTTTCAAAACTACAACTCCCAGCATGCCCGGACAGCCGATGGCTGCCCGGGCATGCTGGGAGTTGTAGTTTTGGAACATCTGGAGGTCCGCAGGTTGAAGACCACTGTTAAATCAGACATTGACAAGCGATGATGATGAAGGGGGTGGTGTGGGATGATGACAGGGTAATGATGAAAGGCGGTGATGATGAAGGAGGGGATGATGACAGGGTAATGATGAAGGGGGGGATGATGAAGGGGGGATGATGACAGGGTAATGATGAAGGGGGGATGATGAAGGGGGGATGATAACTGGGTAATGATGAAGGGGGATGATGAAGGGGGGGTGATGACAGGGTAATGATGAAGGGGGGGATGATGACAGCGTAATGATGAAGGGGGGATGATGACAGGTGATGATGATGAGGGTGTTAATGACGGGGGTCTGGATGATGACAGGGGGGATGATGTATTTCCCACCCTAGGCTTATAGTCGAGTCAATAACTTTTCCTGGGTTTTTGGGGTGAAATTAGGGGCCTCGGCTTATATTCGGTTCGGCTTATTCTCGAGTATATACGGTATTTAGTCAGCCACCAATTGTGCAAGTTCTCCCACTTAAAAAGATGAGAGGCTTGTAATTTTCATCATAGGTATACCTCAACTATGAGAGACATAATGAGAGAAAAAAAAACGTCAAATCACATTGTCTGGTTTTTAACGAATGTATTTGCAAATTATGGTGGAAAATAAGTATTTGGACAATAACAAAAGTTCATCTCAATACTTTTTTATATACCCTTTGTTGGCAATGACAGAGGTCAAACATTTTCTGTAAGCCTTCACAGGTTTTAATACACTGTTGCTGGTATTTTGGCCCATTCCTCCATGCAGATCTCCTCTAGAGCAGTTATGTTTTGGGGCTGTCGTTTGGCAACACAGACTTTCAACTCCCACCAAAGGTTTTCTATGGGGTTGAGATCTGAAGACTAGCTAGGCCACCCCAGGACCTCAAAATGCTTCTTATGAAGCCACTACTTCGTTGCCTGGGTGGTATATTTGGGATCATTGTCATGCTGAAAGACCCAGCCACGTTTCATCTTCACTGCCCTTGCTGATGGAAGTAGGTTTTCACTCAAAATCTCACAATACAGAGCCCCATTCATTATTTCCATTACACAGGTCAGTCGTTCTGGTCTCTTGGCAGAAAAAAGCCCCAAAGCATGATGTTTCCACAGTAGGTGTTATTTGTTTGCAACTCAGCATTCTTTCTCCTCCAAACACGAGTTGAGTTTTTACCAAAAAGTTCTACTTTGGTTTCATCTGACCATATCACATTCTCCCAATCCTCTTCTGGATCATCGAAATGCTCTCTAGCAAACTTTAGACAGGCCCGGACATGTACTGGCTTAAGCAGGGGGACACGTCTGGCACTACATGATTTGAGTTCCTGGCAGCATAGTGTGTTACTGATGGTAGCCTTTGTTACTTTGGTCCCAGCTCTCCGCAGGTCATTCACTTGGTCCCCCTGTGTGGTTCTGGGATTTTTGCTTACCATTCTTCTGATCATTTTGAGACCAAGGGGTGAGATCTTGCATAGAGCCCCAGATCGAGGGAGATTATCAGTGGTCTTGTATGTCTTCCATTTTCTAATAATTGCTCCCACAGTTGAGTTTTTTCACACGAAGCTTGCCTATTGCAGATTCAGTCTTCTCAGCCTGGTGCAGGTCTACAATTTTGTTTCTGGTGTCCTTCGACAGCTCTTTGATCTTGGCCATAGGGGAGTTTGGAGTGTGACTGTTTGAGGTTGTGTACAGTTTTTTTTTTTATACTGATAACAAGTTCAAACAGGTGCCAATAATACAGGTAATGAGTGGAGGACAGAGGAGACTGTTAAAGAAGAAGTTACAGGTCGGTGAAAGCCAGAAATCTTGCTTGTTTGTAGGTGACCAAATACTTATTTCCCACTATAATTTGCAAATAAATTCTCCAGACAATGGGATTTTATGGATTTTTTTCTCATTCTGTCTCTCATAGTTGAGGTATACCTATGATGAAAATTACAGGCATCTCTCATCTTTTTAAGTGGGAGAACTTGCACAATTGGTGGCTGACTAAAGAAGTTTTTGCCCCACTGTAAGTAGACTGGTCATGTGTACTGCAACAAACATTTAAGGCTTAAAGGGGTGTTCCGGCATTATACATCTTATCCCCATCCAAAGGATAGGGGATAAGATGTATGATCGCAGGGGTCCTGCCACTGTAGCCAGTAATTGGCTGAACGGGCATTTCCTGCAGGGCTATAGCTATAGAGGTAGCAGAGGTACCAGTCGCACCGGGGCCCTGGTGCCTATGGAGGTCCCCAAAACACAAATGCCCCATAAGAGTCCAGTTTTTTTATATGCATATGGGGCCCTGTTGCAGATTTTGCTTCGGGTCCCAGAAGCTACAAGCTACACCTCTCATCAGAAGCATAAAGAAGAAGAGAAAAATGGGGACCAGAAAGGGAATTAGGGAAAGTGAGAATGGTTTCCATTTTTACTCTGGCAGCATTTTGAGATGGTAATAAACAGTTACAAAATGTATATATTGAAAATCTAGGTTGTACGTGAGGCTAAAATTTAAAAACTCCTGGTGGGTTAAAAAGTTAAATGGGTAATGGTGGTAGGGATCAGTGAATGACTCAACATGATATCATTTTATTTAAACTAAATAAGGGATCTCTGTTTCCTGTTTTCTTATGCAGCACTCCAAATTCCCTGTTACTATTTCCCCTAATGGTTGCTGTGAGCAGTTATACATCACCTTTTTCACCACTGTTCCCCACATTTACAAGCTTTTTCAGTTTTTCCTCAATAAACTAAACCTGTAACCTAAATAACCCATATTAGCACCAACAGACAGAATGCAATAGTGTCATCTACCTTGGTTCTCAATCCAGTCAAGTCAAGTCACTTAATATTTGTAGGAGTTATTTTTTATTTTTTTTTGCTTTCTGAAACTGTCACGTATAACTATTACATTCAGGATTGTTGCTATGGTTGCAGCACATTTATTGTCAAACTACTCTTGCAAATATCATTGTGGCCTTTCATAGCTAATGACATTTACTTTTTGAGTTATCTTGATCAGAGAGCGCATTTTGCATTTGAACATGTTATGTCATTTTCAGTGGAGAGAATGAATGTATTCCTCTAACATCTGCACACGGCCTTGGGTCCTTTTTTAAAATAAATTAGAATATGTTGCTATATATTTTCTGGCTGGAAAATGTGTTTCCGAGTTAGAGTTCTTTGTAATTCTAGCTGCTTAACCGTGGTGAATCTGGCATGAAATCTTGCGAGAAACGGTTGATTTTGCACTCTAATACTAGGAGATGAATAACAACTCTGTAAATTCAGTAAGCAGGTGTGAGGAGGAAAGGTGATGGACAACATTTAACACATTAACGTGTAATACTTTGTTCAATCAGTAAGTGAAGTCCTATGCATGACCTACCAGGTAAAAGGATTTGTGTGTTTATACAATGAAAATATCATTGCTATCAAAAGATGTGGCGGCTCTTTGGCTTATCGTGAATCTTCTTTCAATGCAACATTTTTCTAATAGTTGTACGGAATATGTTTGCTTATTTGTTTTCATTATTATATTTTCCTGCCTAAAGTCATTTGCTGCATGTTTAGTAGTGGAACAGCAACTAGGTTGTACTTTTGGGTGGACCTTTATGTCTCTAGTGGAGTACCATGCTAGACGATATTCACTAAATATTCACTATAGACAAATTTTCCAGATAAGTTGTCCTGTGTGTGTTCATGAGGAGAAGCCCTATCTGCCCATCATATTACCTGTACACAGCATTTTCCCTCTGGTTACCAGCCTGCAGGCTCCATATTTGTATTAGCTGTCTCAGCTCAGCTGTCTCAGCTCAGCTGCAGAGTGCATGTAGACTAGGCTATGTTCACAGAATCTCCATGTGGACACTGCCGTGACCGCCGTGACAGCGGAGTACCAGCATAACATGCCAGCAGTAGGACCGTTTGGAAATGCACCGTCTCATAGATGGCAGTGCATTTCCATATGGAGTCTGCAGGAAGAATAGGTGTGTCTATTCTTTCTGTGGACAGTGGAACTTTAATCTCCGCTCTAGATGTTTCTGGCACAGAAATTCTGCTATGTGAACAGTGCAGCAGAATCCCATTGAAATCAATGGGACTCTGCTGCTGCAAAATCTCTGTGCATCCTTACACTTCATCCACACAAAAATGGGTGTTCTACTTTCCTGCCTCTCTATAACAAACCATCAGATGCATACAGAGCAGTATTGACAGTAAGTTTGCAAAATCTGTATTCCTGTACTTCCTCTCCTTCTCACTCCTCTGCTCTTCTTCAATTGACTTGTATAGTATAATCTGCTGTTTTTTTTTTTTGGTTTTTTTAGGACAACCTTGTAAGTCTTTCTCTGATAGTATACTACATAGTTTGTTATATTAGCTTGTACTACTGACTTGTTGTTTGAATAACTGTTACACTTAAATGCTAGATTGTCAGTGTAACAAATAATATTCTCTTTTTTAAGGTGTTTTCCAAGCTAAAGGTAATCTTTCTTTTTGCTTCCTTGTGCTCTAAAGCAATAATAGAGCACATACTTACCTGCCTTGTTCCTCTCTACTCCTACTGTGAAGAGTGAAATTTTGGCACAACATGTGATGGTACCAGGTGGGGAACACAGACAGCAGCAGTACAGATCAGTTAAAAATTCTTAAGGATATTAATGTATTGGCATTTTTTTATTTTGTTTGGAAAACCTGTTTAAATTATAATCCCTGAGAAATAATTCATTTTTTTCAGTGCAATTGTAAAAAGGTTTATTGTCCCAGCAGTATAAATGTCCCATGTGAATGGCATTAATAACAGGAGAATTGGCTTCCAGCCCACTGAATTAGGTAATAAAGGACATTGTTATCTAATTGGAGAGGCACTATTGTTTATGCTGCAACCAAACATCTGGATAATGACTTCACATGGAAAAATCATTTTGTGAGCCACATGCACCACTAGGATGTGATCATTTCTGGGTGACAAATTGAGAGGAAAGACTTTAATTATCTTCCTTGTGCCCAGAAAGGAACAGGAGCCATGTTTAAAAAGAAATGAGAAATGGCCTGCGTTCCTAAAGACATTGGTGTAATGAAGCTAGCATGCAATGTTATATACACGCACAGTCATTGAGTAAATACCTCCGTAAAAAAAGCATAGATTTTAGTGCAAAGGCATTTCTGGCTTTCTCTTCTTGTAAATCCCTTGAGTTTTGAATATTCATATTGAGATATAATGCAGTGAATTCCAATGGCAAATTTTCAGACTGGTCCAAGTCAAAATATAGAGCTGGCGTAAATAATATGTTAATGGAAATGCTTTCATTCTGTTTATTGACATATACTGGCTTCACGCCTCAAAGCTAAATAAAAATGTTACATTCCATTGTTGCTTCTCTGGTGCTATTTTTCAATGTAAAAAAAACACTTTTTATCATTTCCGTATACATGCTGTAGCAGTAAATACATTGCAGCTTTCACATATCGAAATGTTGCATGTCTTCTGTGGCGGAAAATGTTTTTAAAAATGTAGTAAAAAAATCCTGGCAGAGATGGCCCTGGCTGGCAGAGATGGTCGGGTCGGGGATGGTCGAGTCATTTGTGTTACACAATTTGTCTGACTCCCATTAAGATTAATGAGAGTTGCACAAACAGTGTAGTGCTGCAAGTTATGTTGTTAAAGAGTACCTGTCACCCACAAAACTTTTACTAAAGTGTTCCTTGTGTAATTAGCAGACATTTTCCCATTCACTTGCTTTTAAAATTTTCAACAGAAATATGTTTGAAATGTAATAGAAAAAAACTGCCACTAGGTGGCTCTGTTCTGTTCCCTGCCACAATTAATACGGCCTGGCAGGAGACCAAACTCAGAAGTACTTTTCTGCACTGAACTTGAATGACAGCTGCAAAGTGAAATGTCCACAGATTCTCACAGAAAGCTGCACAGACTGAAATCTGCAGGAGAGCCTCACTGTTAGAAACACAGACTGAAACATGCACAGAGCTTGAGGTCTTTTATTCATTAAAATACTGCAACAATGTGAGGGCGGAAGGGGTCCCCCAGCAGGCTTCAGTGATGTCATGCCTGCTGCGAAATGCCAACTTTCTCCTGCTGGGAAATTGCACTATGTGAGCAAGAAAATGGTAAGATACACAGCTTTTTAAAGCTCTGAATTATTTTTAAGGGTGGGAGGGGCATTAGGAGTAGTTAGGGAACATAGCCTGAGTTAGTTTAGAACAGTTTATTTGGTGACAGGTACTCTTTAACATAATTTCCAAACCTCCTGGGGCTATGCGGTATGCAGAACTCCCATTATTGCCAATGGGAGTAACACAAATTGCCTAACAGAGCTGAATCAGCTGTATTTTGGTGCCTGGTCATCTGGACATGGGTGGTCCGCTATATTTTACATTTATAGTCTAAGTGGGAGAAATGCAATGCAGATTTGACATTCTGTGGAAAGTTTTATGACAAGCCCTATTGTGTCTGTAAAAGGAGCTTCTGTTAGAAAATTTCACCTCACAAACACCTTAAAGGACAAGTCTCATGAAAAAAACGTATCCCCTATCCTTGTCCTATAACCCCTTAACAACCACAGGTTTTTCTGTTTTTGCACTTTCAATTTTGCACCTAAAAATCCATATGATGGCTTATTTTTTGCACCACCAATTCTATTTTGCAGCTACATCAGTCATTTTACCCACAAATCTACGGTGAAATGGAAAAAAAATCATTGTGCGACGAAATTGAAGAAAAAACGTCATTTTGTAAATTTTGGGGGCTTCCGTTTCTAAACAGTACATTTTTCGGTAAAAATGACACCTTATCTTTATTCTGTAGGTCCATATGATTAAAATGATACCCTACTTATATAGGTTTGATTTTGTCGTACTTCTGTAAAAAATCATAACTACATGCAGAAAAATGTATACGTTTAAAATTGTCATCTTCTGACCCCTATAACTTTTTATTTTACCATGTATGGGGCAGTATGAGGTCTAATTTTTTGCACCGTGATCTGAAGTTTTTATCGATACCATTTTTGTATTGATCGGACATTTTAATCACTTTTTATTCATTTTTTATGATATACAAAGTGACCAAAAATATGTTATTTTGGACTCTGGAATTTTTTTGCGTATACGCCATTGACTGTGCGGATTAATGAATGATATATTTTCATAGTTCGGACATTTACGCACGTGGCGATACCACATATGTTTATATTTATTTTTTTTTACATGTTTTTTTTTTATGGGAAAAAGGGGGTGAATTGGACTTTTATTAGGGAAAGGGTTAAATGACATTTATTAACTTTTTTTTTACGGTTTCTTTTTTGCTGTGTTATAGCTCCCATAGGGGGTTATAACACTGCACACACTGATCTTATACACTGTTGACTGCAAAGCCATAGCTTTGCATTGATCAGTGTTATCAGCGGTCGATTTCTCAAGCCTGTATCTCAGGCTATCGCCGAAGGGACACGCCGGAGGAAGGTAAGAGGACCTCCGCTCGAGTCCCAGCTGATCGGGACACCGCATTTTCACTGCGGTGGTCCCGATCAGCCCCACTGAGCAGCCAGGAAGCTTTCACTTTCATTTTAGACATTAGCCCCGGGTCCCGGCTTCAGTTGCATGCCGGGACTGATCCGATATGACACGGGGTCACCGCGTGACCCCGCGTTATATCACGGGAACCGGCCAAGGAAGTAAATATGCGTCCTTGGTCGTTAAGGGGTTAACAGAAAACGAAATAATTTCAAAAATATTTTTGAAAAGGTGCTCTTTAAAGTTATGGAAAAAAGTAATTCTGCAAGATTATTTTACATCCTGCATTCTGTTTCTTAAAGACATTGCATTTGTAAATGGCATTAACCAGAAGTGCTGTCTGCAAAGATTTATATGACATTAGCTACCCTCGCCCACACCCCCACCCATAAATCAGTCACAGTTATCATTGCTCCATGAATGAGAGAGATATAATTCGCAACTGCCTGTTATCTGGAGCTACAATGTTTGGATTCAGCCACTTCTGACTGCAGCTACTGTTCAATGAACCACTAAAGTCATTCAGACTTGTGATTCCCTGAAGTCACCGGGAGTTGGCCAAGTCGTCAGAGAAATCGTCTTAGTAGGTCCCTGAAGGTTTGACATCAGAACCTTTGAACGGCTATTTTCAAGCTCCCACTCTGGAGGTTTAATAACTTCTTTATAGTCTGACTGCTGGGAAAAATAAATACCCTTCCCCCAAATGTTATATTTTTCCTATTTTTTGGATTTCCAGCCTCAGTAATTCCCATCGGCACAATAGTAATAAGTCAGGAACATCAATTCTAATGATCCAGATCTAGGGTTTGATTGCTTTGTAGAGGTTTGTTATTGCTTTACATCTTTTATAGTGTTATGCTTTCAGAGAACGCTATATGAATTATTTTATACTTCTGTATCGTATATTTATATATCTGCTTCATTATCTAAGCAGCTACACCAGGTAATTTGAAGAAAATGTATTTACCTATGTTTTCTTCAAAAAGTATACTGTTAAATATTTTTTCTGTATTTATTATTTCTGAATGTACTTTTATTCTTCCTTTACCTGATTATGGGGACATAATGCTATGATTATGGGAATGTTATATGAGGTGAGCAGTGCCCATCACCTATTGTGAATGGCGGATTCTGTGTTATCTGCCTCCAGCTGTATAATAGAGGTGTTGCTTTACATTGTAATCCTGCTTGTGATGCTAATTCCACTATCTCAAAATTGAATACTTGTTGTGCCCCAGAAAAATCACACATGTGCATCAATTCATCCACACTGCTTTCTAACAGCCACAGGGTTGAAGCGCTGTACTATGTGCTGTCATTGTCAGGATTTCCATGGTGAAAGAAAAATGATTCTCAAAGGTAAATTTGTGAATTTAATAGAGCATCATGGAAATAACTTATTACACACATAGATCATATGGATATAAAAGTTACAGGGAAATGAAACACCTCAGGAAGCAGCTAAATGTGTTAGATCTAATTTTGGGGTAATAGCTAGAAATTCTTTTTTATGTCATTTTTTCTCTTGACTTATAAATGTCAGCTTATACACATCAGTACCCAAGTCAGACATTTAAGCAGAGCAGAATAGAATTATAACATCTAACATTTAGATACTCAACACATAAATCAGGTGTTCTGCAGGTTGCATGTACTTCATGTAATTCTCTGGTGCCCGGCATACGTGTATGCCCCCCAGCACCCCTCCCTCCTTCTGTTTATACTCTGTACGCATTTAGAATGATGTTTTCCCATTAGTTGAGATATATCTATCTATCTATACATATTCAAAGCAGGCACAGCAGCACTCCAATTAGTGAAAAAGTAGTGGTTTTTATTCACCAAAAAATGAACAGCGACGTTTCGGCTTGCTCTCCAAGCCTTTATCAGGCTTGATAAAGGCTTGGAGAGCAAGCCGAAATGTCGCTGTTCATTTTTTGGTGAATAAAAGCCACTAGTTTTTCACTAATTGGAGTGCTGCTGTGCCTGCTTTGAATATTTAAGACGGAACCTGTGACCAAGGTCCAACCTCAGCTTGTACCATCCGACTAACTTCAGTGTGCTGCTCCACCTGCTCGTCTACGTATCTATCTATACATATATATCCAAATAGCATACTATATAATCTGTATACATAGAAACCATAGAATCAACTACAAACTATGAATAAGGCTCCTTTCACACTATGAATTTCTCCGTTTACAAACTTCACTCACATGTTCCGTCACTACAGCTGCAAAACCCGGCAGTTACAAAACCCCTGATGGCCGTGACTAAATTGCATTGCAGCCCATGGGGTTTTGTAACTGCCCGTTTGCACCCGTATATGCCCGTAATTCATTGCGGGCATTATACAGTGACGGGACATCGGGGCGGAAGAATTACTGCATGCAGTAATTTTTCCGCCACGATGTCCTGTCATTGTATAACGCCCTTAATGAATTACGGGCATATACGGGTGCAAAAGGGCAGTTACAAAACCCCATAGGCTGGAATGCGATTTAGTCACGGCCGTCAGGGGTTTTGTAACGGACGGGTTTTGCAGCTGTAGTGACGGAACATGTGAGTGAAGATTGTAAACGGAGAAATTCATAGTGTGAAAGGAGACTTAGGATGGAAATTTCAAATGTTGTGTTTAGTTCAGATAATCTTAAAACATTTTCAAAATGGGTGGATTTTGGATACCCAGAACCCCCACTAAGCATCTGGAACATGTAGCTGTGCTTGGTCTTACACACAAATGCTACAATGACACCAAAATGGCCAACAGTTGTTTGAAAATGTTACGCAGATGATCTTTCGTGAGAGCTAACGGCAGAATATTGCTTGCCAAAAATTGTGATTTTTTTTTAGGTTGGATTTTTTTTTAGCTGTGGCCAACTACAACACATTTCATGTATTTTAAGCTGTTCAAAAGGGGAAAAAACTACTGTGTTAGCCAGTGGGTATAAAAAATTATAAAAAATTGAGAGTTCTCAGTAGTTGATAACTTTTAATGCTTGAATAAAAAATATGATGACAAAATGCGATCTTTGGAGACTACCTTGATCTCTTCATCAGATATGGTTTAACACAAAAATCACATATTTATACACAAACAGAACACAGAAAGGGGAGGTGAATTAAACAAATAATCAAAAACAGAAACATCAATATGTTGAGGGGGAGGGGGTATTAAATAATTGAGGCTGTGAATTATTGGAGCAGTACTTAAATAGGAAGTGTTATTGTCCTGATAGGGATGGGGTCTATGGTCTTCACAAGCTCTGAGGGACACATTACTTAAGTGATGTAAATATAAATCAATGTGACACATGACAAAAATATTTTTTTTGTGTGTATGTCGGCATACTCATTTAAAGAAATAGGGGGGTAATTATTATTTTTACCTGTTGTCGGTTTCTTTTTACCTGCTCATTTTTGGCGCATTTCCTTTAGTAACTTTGGCACATACCATATTCTTCCTTTGGTATGTGTTTTTTCCATGTCAGAATATTGTTGGCAGGGATTTGCGTCAAACCTACATCAAAAACAGGCAAATGATAAATTACTGACCACTGCAAAAATCATACACAGGACCGTCAAAATCCTAGCAAGTTTACAAAATAACAGTGGAGAGAATGTGCCAAACTTTGGGGAAAAAGACACTGCGCCAAAAAAATGTGCCAAACATACGCAATAAAAGACACATAAATCCGTTGATAAATACCCCCTATATTACTTTTGACCATTATACTAAATCATGGTTTTCTAATTGTTTTTATAAAATGTGAATTGACCATACGTTTTTGATAAGTTGTCTAGAAATTGAAAAATGTAGATTATCAACCTGAGTTATGATCATCCATAGATATTTCATTTGTACTGTTAGCATATGACAGCCTTGTCCTAGTAGATAATACTGTTTTGAGCAATTTTCTAAATTATTCTAAAATAGTTTCAGCATTCAATCTAGAGCAATAATAGAAGAAAACGTTTTTGTTCCAGAATAACCTCATAGCAGCACTGCAGTTGTTTTTACAATAGGGAAGCCCAGTCTTCGCCTTCATCTACAGTGTGGGTGAAATTCCACAAGTAGAACTTTACAGAATCAAAGTTAAGTATGAAATGGCATATTCCCACATAACCCATGATGTCTGTTGTTTATGCATTTTTCATAATGGATTCAACAATTGCACAGATATACAATGTATGGCTGGCCCTTGACTTTTCCTTCCCAGGATATTACTGTCTCCTTGGCAACTGATGTTATTTATATGTAAACCCTCCAATCTAGCATAAGAACACAGGAAATGAGTGGTGAATCATGTTTTACATTTAGATGCTTGAAGTAAATGACTGGATGGTCTATATGTCTGAACTGATCCCTAGGTTACCATTTTACAATGAGGAAACATTCCCAAGAGATTAAGAGCTTCCACCACAAAAAGCAGCAACCTATTACAGATCCTTCAAATAATAAAGTTTAAATTTCACGTGAATATCCAGATTTAACAGTGGGTCATTATTAGCTGCAATGTTCTGTGCTGATAAATTGCATGCAAGTGTAATATTTAGAGATGGGCGAATCAAAGCTGACGAAGTGGAATTGGTTGCAATTTCCATGAAAAATTTGATTCTGAACGAATCTGAATTTCCTCGCGCTTCGTGGTAACAAATTGCTTCATTCAATACATTTTGTGCGGGCCAGGGGACTAAAATGGCAGCTGCACATGTGAGGACATGGGGCAAGGAAGTCTGGGAAGCGGGTAGGCGGGATCTCCCTGAATCACATGGCGGCATGCAGCCTATCAGTGGCCAGCCCTGTGATGTTACAGCCATATATATTCGGCAGCCATTGCTGAAGACAGGCATTTCCTATCCGCTGAGACATATTTGCTGAGAGAGGAGAGACTTTGTGTGCACACTAATCACCATTACTGACAATACAGATCTTTACAGCGGCAAATCCATTCACCTCAAGCCCGCATTCGTTCTGGCTAGAGACAGAGCAGACACTGTGTGGTCACTAATCAGCGTTGCTAACAATACAGATCAGCACAGGGGAAATCCATTGACCTCAAGCCCGCTTCACTGCAGGCAGGCAGGGAGAGTTTAGAATTTGTTTCATAGTCTGTCAAGTGAGATCATCACAGGAAGCACTTCCCATTCAAAGACTGCAACCATAGTGCAGGCAGGAAATACTGAATAACAGTATTATTTCACTACCCCCCGCACACTCCCTATGCATTTTATGGCAAGGCAAAGTGTTCCACACCCCAATTGAAACTCTGTAGCCCGGAAATAGCCATTTTTAATAGCTATTTGCCACAAATATATTCAGACTAAACCAAATTCAGAAAATTCAGCGAATCGGCCAAATCAAATTTTTGAAAAATTCGCCCATCTCTAGTAACATTACATATTTATATCTTAGATTCTATTAGGGCTGTGCTTCAGGTGGTGCTCTTTCTCAATCTTAAAGGGGGCAATTGCCTTCACTTGCACTATTCCATCTTCAGTTTTTGAAATATTGGGGCAGGGATGCAAACTCTTCTGGCAGCAGCTGTTCCCCCAGAAGAAAGAGATTGATCAGCTGAAAACCAACTCTGGGGAAGCGTTGAGATGACACTATACAAATTAGATGCATGGCTGGTCCAGACTAAATTGGCAGGTCACTTAACCTAATGTGTATGACAAGTTTATAGAATGAAATATGGCCAGTCAACCCTGGCTAAAATAAAAAAAGGATCTAGTTTTTTTTATAAAATGTTATAGCCCCAAATAGCTATAGGGATTTTTCTCTTTTTGGGAGATGATCTGCCATTTGAATTGAATAGTAAGATGAGTGGGAACTTTATTTTAAAAAGGGGTGTGAGTGCTCAGCTCAGAGGCATGATTTGGAGGCTAAGCAGGAGTTAATATAACATTGGAGCCTAGCATTCACACCTCAATTTGCAGTAAGGTTCCTGCCATCTGACTAGGAAAAAATACAAACAATTAAACTCCTAATTCTTGTGAATGAAGGGGCAAAGGACATAGCAAGAAAGTTAAAACATTTTTTTTTTTTAAAGCCGAGGAACGTGCTCTCGATTCACCCAAAGTGCAAGAAAAAGTGCAAACGTGTTACACTAAAAAAAGTGCACAAAGGATGCGGTCTATCGCAAGCCCTTCTTCGATAGGAGAGAGGCCCCCCAACAAACCTTACCCTTCGCCTCCGGACCAAAAGGTGCCTGCGAGGTTCCAGGTTCGATGTCCCTTTTCGCCGAAGCTACTAGGGGCCACAAATGCTCCCGGCATCCCCCTTGGCGTTAGCCAAGGTATCTGCCCGCAGAGCCGATAACAGTAGGTACCCTGCCAAAGCAGGAGTACCAGGGGTGTTTGCAGGGAGGTGCGGAACCTAATGGCCACACACACCTCCCCTAGACCGCCAGGAGGGACACCCAGAAGGGCTACCGCATCCTGACAAATCCTGTGAACACACAACACGCAAAAAGTGACACAGTGAGACAAAAAGAAATAAATAAGTGAATGTGTGCAGATATACTGCCCGGACATCCGGCCGGATCTATAAAAATTTCTCTGATCCTAGCCAGAAGGCCGGGAATCAAGAGGTGAGTGCCACAAGGTGAAGAGATTATGGTGCCCGTGCTTCAACTCAGTGAGCCAATACTCCCAGTGAGTTTCGGCACCTCGGGGTCACCACTCCCCGATGCACAAAAGTACCTCGGCTCTAGACCCTCTCAGCCTCATGGAGAGACCCGGAGGGAACAGGTCACATCGGGGCAGCCGTCGAGCTGATTCCTCAGAACCAGCCCCGGAAAGCCCTGGTACACCTGCATCCTCCATGCAGCACCCATCCCCACCAGCCCCATACCGGCGTCACCGTACACCGGCATGAAAAACTGATAAGAACAGATACTACACTTGATCTAAGCCAAAAGGCAGAGAAGCGATAAATCTGGGCACTCTAGGCTATACAATTAGATAAAAAAAAGATAAAAGACATTAACAGCTTCCACCACAAAAAGCAGCAACCTATTACAGATCCTGCAAATAATAAAGTTTACATTTCATATGAATATTCAGATTTAACAGTGGTTCATTATTAGCTGCAATGTACTGTTTAATAGTGTTGAGCGGCATAGGCCATATTCGAATTCGCGAATATTCGCGAATATATGGACGAATATTCGTCATACATTCGCGAATATTCGCATATTCGTTATATTCTCGTTTTATTTTCGCATATGCGAATATTCACGTATGCGAAAATTAGCATACGTGAATATTAGCAAATACAAAAAGCACACGCGAAAATGCGCATATGCGAAAATTAGCATATGCTAATTTTCGCATATGCGAATTTTCGTGCGCCAGTCTCACACAGTAGTATTACAGCCTTCTTTACACCACACAAGCTGGAAGCAGAGAGGGGTGATCACTGTGATGTGTACTGTGAAGAAAAAAAAAAAAAAAACGAATATTCGTAATTACGAATATATAGCGCTATATTCGCGAAATTCGCGAATTCGCGAATATGCGATATTCGCGAATAATATTCGAATTGCGAATATTCGCGAGCAACACTACTGTTTAACTCCTAATTCTTGTGAACGGAGGGGCAAGAGACAAAGCAAGAAAGTAAAAACACAGTTGAAATCAGGGCACCCTAGGCTTTGTAGTTAGACCGAGCAGAGGTCCACTTTAATAAGATGTGCTTCAAAAAATCAATGAATATCTAGTTCTGATGGGGAGCTAGATGCAAATTAATTAATTAATTTATTTTAAACAAGTGCTTGATCTTTATAAAGCACCAAGATTACTAAGAAAATCCCAGGATCACAGGATCCTAGGAGAAATACTGTAAATCTAAAGGTGCTGCATGAAATGAGAATTTAGGTGAATTGTCCATTTAAAATGAAGCTGGTAAGGCATTGTGACATATAAGCAGCGGTGACAGTGTGTAATAAAATGCATACTCGCTGTAGTCCCAGTTCCTTCCTTGACCCAGCATAAGTTTTACTGGGTAGGAAAATCATTATGACAATGTGTGCATGTACCTGCTGTTTTTCCTGTTAAATGTGTGGAGGAATGGTTGAGCACAGCAAGACTTGTTATGTTTCCATCTTCATAAATGCGTATAATCTAATATTGGTTTTACCAAATACAAATGTAAGCAGTGGCCCTTACTACTATTAATTTTACCTACTTTTATTATCTACTCTATAAAACAAAATATGGTACTCAGAGGGGATACTAAACAAAAACGAAAAAAATTAAAAATAAATGGAAAGGGTTCACACCACGTTTCGTTAAATACAGTTCCCGTATACGGCTGGGAGGAGGGGGGTGGGGCTTAATCGCGGCACCCGCACTCAGCCGTATTCGGCAACCGTATTTAATGCAGGTCTATGAGCCGACCGGAGTGAACCGCAGCCTCTGGTCGGCTTAGTTTTCGGCCGTATCCGGTTTCCCGACCGTAGGCAAAAACGCGGTCGAGTCTAATAAAGTTTATTGGTAGGTCTGTCTACTGTTAAGCAGACATCTCATAAAGTAAGAAGCATCTCCTTCCCAGCCTCCTCCATCCTGGGATAGGGACTGATATCTCTCTATATGCTGTTGCATGACCCATCAAAATCAGAAGTTCAGAAAAAGGAGTTAAGCTTGGAGGCAACAGAGGGATCACCCACACTAACCTAAATATACAGGTAGATACACGGATGATTCTGTTCCTAACACTACTTACCGTGTTTCTCTGAAAATAAGACCGGGTCTTATATTAATTTTAGTCCCAAAAAACACACTAGGGCTTATTTTCAGGGTAGGGATTATTTATTTATGGGGGGCTGCAGGAGTGATGGGATGGGGGGCTGTGGGAGGATGGAGGGCTGTAGCAGTGTGGAGGATGCCGCACCCCCCATATTCCACACTGCTACAGCCCCCCATCCTCCCACAGCCCCCCATCCTTCACACTGCTACAGTCCCCCCATCCTCCACACTGCTACAGCCCCCCATCCTCCACACTGCTACAGGACCCCCCACCCCTCTGCCATAATAAACTACAGTACCTTACACCTTCATACCATACAGAAGCTGCAGCTCTCGGCGGCGGCGGGACCTCCTTCTGTTGCTTAGTAGCCAGGGGCAGGGACATGTCCATGATGTCGGCCATGCATATGCGCCAATGTTTTAAATTGACAGCGTCCCTGCCTCGGGTGAATTACGGTAACTTGCCGCGGGACCGGGGGGGGGGGGGGGTAGGCCGTTGATGGGGGGGTTGGGTCTGCGGGCATTACTGGTGGCCGCGGTCCGTATCTGGACCACGGTCCGTCAGTTGATTACCGTTGATTGCAGCCCACCCTGATAATCCTGCTAGGGCTTACTTTTGGGGTAGGGTTTATTTTTGGGGAAACACGGTACCTAATGTGGTAATATATTTGTGTAATGGAGGCGGGCTTCTGCTATATGTGCAATGCATTCTCAGATTGGAATTTTTTCCTTTTTTGGCCCAACAGTCTTACCATAGTGACGTCAGTTACAGGTACAGGACTTTTGACTCCTTTCATTTGCAGTACGCAAGTGGACACGCCACCGGCCGGGGCAGATCTGCCTGCGGCAGCACAAAGATCTCCACACGTATTTCGTCTGGCACTCAATTCAGCTCACCCCGAAACCATGATCGCACAGTCCCCAGAATCTTTGCTCACCTCCTAGGATATTGGTGGATTGTACTGCATACCGGAGAATCGGGACCATATCCACAGCACGTATACACAGAAGCTAACGTGCACACACTTCCTTAACCCTCTGTTAGTTTTACAACTGCTATGCGCACACTTCTTAACCTCTGTTAGTTGTACAACTGCTATGTGCACAGTTCTTAACCTTTTGTTAGTTTCACAACTGCTATATATACACGTTCTCACAGTACGCTGATCTACAGGTTGTGCATATAATCAAAGCAAATCCCGGTCAACATATATTGTTCATGTTTTTCATTGTGATATAAGGCATAATAAGCAAGTCCATATTAGCGCTGCTGCCAACTATATATTTTAAGAAAAAATATTAGCTGGGTCATAAAGGGGTTAAAATATATCTTTGGGCCTGTTAGGAGTATGTCTAAAACATGCAGCCCCATATACTGCTCCATCAGCTCCACTTTAGAAATGCAAAAAGAACATACAGCACAAACACTTAAATAACTACAGTGGGGATCAAAAGTTTGGGCACCCCAGTTAAAAATTTGTATTAATGTGCATAAAGAAGACAAGGAAAGATGGAAAAAATCTCCAAAAGGCATCAAATTACAGATTAGACATTCTTATAATATGTCAACAAAAGTTAGATTTTATTTCCATCATTCACACTTTCAAAATAACAGAAAACAAAAAAAATGGAGTCTGCAAAAGTTTGGGCACCCTGCAGATTTTATAGCATGCACTGCCCACTTTGCAAAGCTGAGACCTGCCAGTGTCATGGATTGTTCTCAATCATCATCTGGGAAGACCAGGTGATGTCAACCTCAAGTGTTTTAAATGCCCAGACTCATCTGACCTTGCCCCAACAATCAGCACCATGGGTTCTTCTAAGCAGTTGTCTAGAAATCTGAAACTGAAAATAGTTGACACTCACAAAGCTGGAGAAGGCTATAAGAAGATAGCAAAACATTTTCAGATGTCAATACCCTCTGTTCGGAATGTAATTAAGAAATGGCAGTCATCAGGAACAGTGGAAGTTAAAGCAAGATCTGGAAGACCAAGAAAAATATCAGACAGAACAGCTTGCAGGATTGTGAGAAAAACAATTCAAAACCCACGTTTGACTGCACAATCGCTCCAGAAAGATCTGGCAGACACTGGAGTGGTGGTACACTATTCCACTATAAAGAGATACTTATACAAATATGGTCTTCATGGAAGAGTCATCAGAAGAAAACCTCTTCTACATCCTCACCACAAAAATCAGTGTTTGAACTTTGCAAATGAACATATAGGCAAGCCTGATGCATTTTGGAAACAAGTTCTGTGGACCGATGAGGTAAAAATTTAACTTTTTGGCCGGAAAGAGCAAAGGTATGTTTGGAGGAGAAGGGGAACAGAATTTAATGAAAAGAACCTCTGTCCAACTGTTAAGCATGGGGGTGGATCAATCATGCTTTGGAGTTGTATTGCAGCCAGTGGCACAGGGAACATCTCACGAGTAAAAGGAAAAATTGATTCAATAAAATTTCAGCAAATTTTGGATGCTAACTTGATGCCATCTGTGAAAAATCTGAAGTTAAAGAGAGGATGGCTTCTACAAATAGATAATGATCCTAAACACACCTCAAAATCCACGGGGGATTACATCAAGAGGCGTAAACTGAAGGTTTTGCCATGGCCTTCACAATCTCCTGACCTCAACATAATTGAAAATCTATGGATAGACCTTAAAAGAGCAGTGCGTGACAGCCCAGAAAGCTCAAAGAGCTGGAAGACTTTTCTAAGGAAGAATGGGCAAAGATACCTCAAACAAGAATTGAAATACTCTTGGCTGGCTACAAAAAGCGTTTACAAGCTGTGATACTTGCCAAAGGAGGCAGTACAAGATATTAACTCTGCGGGGTGCGCAAACTTTTGCAGATGCCATTTTTTTGTTTTCTGTTATTTTGAATGTGTAAATGATGGAAATAAAATCTAACTTTTGTTGGCATATTATAAGAATGTCTAATCTGCAATGTGATGCCTTTTGGAGATTTTTCCATATTCCCTTGGCTTCTTTATGCACATTAATACAATTTTTTACCTGGGGTGCCCAAACTTTTGATCCCCACTGTATGATTCAGGGGAATCCTCTGCCCAGTAGAGTACCCTGTACATGATGAACAGAAAAATGGTTAGACATTTGAACAATTGACTTTGCTGACTATTATGGACTGAATATATTTTTGTTAGCTACAGTCCTAACTAGACATTACATTTGACTAGTTTATGCATAATACACTATGTACTCCATTAGACTTGACTGTACAAAATGGCACTTAGCATTATCTTAACTCGCTAAATATGAATAGATTTTACACTGACAGCTTTATACAAGGTACTATTACTTTTCTCTGGCTGGTAATTTTCATGGCAGTGAGTTAGTGGATATGCATCTCCTGACCTAGTCAGGCTACCTCCTATACAAATTGCCATAGACGCAAAGAAACATCTCAGACATTTTTGTACAAACACGTTATATACATTTATTACATTGTAGCTTAAACAATATAGTACAACAACATTTGCATTCACCTGTGCAAAAATATAAATATATTACTCTGACAGTTATATTTTTTCTAGTACCGCTCCACAGTTCTGGTACATTTAGAGTTCTTAGTAAAGGATCATGGCTAGAAGCTGGGCACGTATACTTACGCAAATGGTTACAGGAGTTTTTGGTGAGTCCACAAGGCACTTTTTATTAAACGTTGCTGAAACCTGAAAACAACAAAAATACTTCACACACAAAGTTAGTCTCACGACTTATTAGCAAAGTGGGTACACATAGACTCTTCAGCCTAGGTACTTGCCACCCCAGCCTTGCCTGTCGGACTGCTTCCAAGGCTGGGACATGTAACAGGGTCCTTGGGACCATGGGACCTGTGTCCCCTTTAATGAACTTACTCGGGTGTTCCAGTTCACCTGGGACACAGTAGACTCAGTATGGTGGGGCTGATGGTGACCACCATTTGCACCGCAGCAGCTTACGCCACTGTGGGAAAAGATATTGGGGCCTTTTGGGCCGGCCAAACCTCCTCTGCAGGAGTAGGCCGATGGACGTTAGTTAGTGCCTGCTGATCAGGCCAAACATCCTCGACCACAGGAGTAGGCCTAGGCACATCTTTAGATGAATTGTGCTGGAACTTTGGTTCCATGACAGTTTCCTCAAGCAAGTAGACCTCTTCCTCCTGGACGGTACCTTTCACTTTAGGTGGCAGCAAACCAAAGGGATGTGCGTCCCAGTCGTCCGATGGGAAGTAAGCAAGCGGAATCTGTGTTGGATTTTTCGGACGGGTCACTGCAGCCGGCCATTCTCCTCTCATACTCTGAACAGGAGTATACTCCACGATCTCCCCACACTCAAGAGAATGCAGTGGTGGGGGAGATAGTCTCTCTGCACTGCCCAACGATTGATCATGATGATCCAACCATGACGACCGTCCATGAGGGTGCCAAACCCCGCACTTTATCAAATTTTACAACCGTGGCTCTGCGGCGCTCTCTCCCTCTCAAGATGCTCCAACCTTCTGATGTACAGTGCCTCTAATGCTTTGGTGTCCTGTTGCTGCATCTGTTGCACCTATGGCAGCAGCTTTGTCCCATATTCTTTCATTCTTTGTGCCCTCAGTCCTTCTACAATTTTGGCCACCTGGGCTTCTTTCCTAGCCCTTTTGGACTGGGCAGTCGGAACTGGGGATGGGACTTCCATGGCAGGGGAAGAAGGAGCTCCCTCATATACTGGATTAGTCCGGGCTCATCGACAAATAGCCACCGGGGTAATGGTGGGGATCGGGGGCATACTGCAGACTTCTGGACCTGCTCTGGGCTAGGGGTAGAAGGAAGAGTAGAGAAAGTGGCCTCAGCCGGGGTA
Source organism: Hyla sarda (assembly GCF_029499605.1). Taxonomy (NCBI): domain Eukaryota; kingdom Metazoa; phylum Chordata; class Amphibia; order Anura; family Hylidae; genus Hyla; species Hyla sarda. The sequence continues at coordinate 136,153,311 of NC_079195.1, read as the reverse complement.
CTCCCTTCTGATTCCTCTGTATGGATTGCGGTCCAGGATCCCCAGGCCCGTTGGTGAGAGGACAACCTCACTGATGATGGTCCTCGGGAATATACCAGCGTTCCCTCTGTCGGGGTTGCTAGCCAGTCTCCATCGTCCTTGGACAGCGGAACTTGGTAGCAGGTCTCTTCAGCCCTGATGGAGATCCGTTGTAGACAATCTGCCAGCTCCGGAAACATTTGTGCCACGGCAACTTTCCAGGCCTCCGGCGCCATCTTGGGACTCTCCAACCTTGTGCGTGCCTGTTCTGTCATGTTGCTGCACTTGCAGACTTACGGCAAACTCAGAGTATCTGGCGGTGCTGCTCCTTTTATGCAGGGCTTCTGGAAAATGGTTGCTGGACGGTGCAGCGCTGACTTCTACTCCCCCGGCAACAAGGGGCGGATCTTTACAGTTCCACTTCGGCATCGATACAGCAACATGGTTTCCATGGCCAGGGGCAGGACGGTGACCAACATGGGGCATTTTCACATGCTTCTCTGGGACATCTTTAACCCTCTCAGGTACAGACAACACTTTGTAACGTAGCATAGCTTCAGACCTGATTTTGCACATGGTCGGCGCAGTACTTGAATCATTCACAATGGCAGATAACAGTCTTTTCTTGACCTCCCCCTCTATTTTAAAAGCGCCTCGGGTTAAACACTTTTCACTGACAAAGTTCCGTACACTTTCTGGCGCAAATTTTATTTGCATCAACGTGCGATTTTCTGACAATACTGGACACAGTTCAGACTGGGGGGGTAGTACTCTAGACATAAATCGCACACCCGTATCCTGTTCATGATGCCAAAAGTTGTGGTGAGGCTGTGATGAGGGCAGATGGAATTACCCTTGGGGAAAATGGCATTAACCCCTTGTTTTGGTGATGCCAGGGTGTGGTTTATCCTCTACACCACCCGAAGGAATACCGCTGGATCCTGGGCTAGGCGTGGGGGCAGATAATGACTCCATTGTCAAGTTATGAAACAACGGCAGCTTTACTGAGTCAGATAGGTGTAACAGTCTATACAGCTTGGCTAGGCCCACAGAGGTGACCAGTGACTTCAGAGACCTTAGGGCTTGCTGGGACTTATAGTGGACTTGAACAATTTGAATTCAGGCCACGCTGACTTGAGACAGGATGACTTGGGCTGACTTCACTATGACAGACTATGACTGACTTCACCCCTTCTGTAGCTTACCAGGCTTTGACTTGACCTGTGGGGCAATGGACTTGAGAATCCGTGGCTGCTGGACTGACTTTAGGCCTCTTCTGGACTCCAGACACAATCTAGCAGGACTTGACCTTACTGCAGCTCAGCTAAGCAAGAAGAGATTAAGAGAGAGCGCAAGCTCCACCCATGGCTTATATTGGGGAGACTAGGAGGGGTCCGATAGGTCACATGGTTGCTGATACATCACTGGGTTACAATCACATGACAACAGGTTAATCACATGTCATCTGTTCTTATTAAAGGCATAACACATTTTATATACAGCACACAGCAGAACAGAGGCATAGAAGCACAGGAATAAGGGGACCAGGGGCAGGGGACATTGTATGAAGGGTGCCTGACAGGGCAGCTAGGTTACAGGGGTGCAACTCCTGTACTGGGCCACCACAGGTTAGTGCCGGGCATCACCGCGATCGGTGATGTCCGGCATTAGACATGGGTCCCGGCGGGACCTGCATGTTTTTTTTTATTAGGGGACCAACATTTCCAGTTTAAACTCTGTTTTATGGTAATTGTTTAATGGTAATCGTTCCCTTTGTTGCAATTTTAGCAAATTTAATTTTTTTTGTTTGCAAAATGTATTCTTTTCCTGTATTCTATCCTCTTGTTTTAGTAGTCTAAATACTTCCCTCTTACTATTTATTACATCATTAACTGTTTTGGTTAGCCAAATTAATCTTCTCAAATTTCTAACATGTTTATTCCCCTAAGGTGTGTTTTGTTCTCAAGATCTATTTAGAATACCCTTAAAATATCCCATTTAGCTTGTGTACTTTTATTACTGAGAACAAAGGAGGAAATTCATCAAAACCTGAGCTGAGGAAAAGTCAACGAGTTGCCTATAGAAAACCAATCAGATCTCTTCTTTCATTTTTCGGAGGCCTTTTCAAATATGAAAGAAGAAATCTGATTGGATGTTATGGGCAACTGGTGGACTTTTCCCCTGCACACGTTTTGATAAATCTCCCCCAAAGTCCCAAACTATGTCACTGAGGTCCTCTCTTAGGTGGTAAAAATTGACCTTCATAAAGTTTAAAGTTTTTGGAGCCCCACTAGTAGACATCCTGTTATAGGAAACATAAAAACTTATTAAGTTGTGGTCATGATTGCCAAGATGACCCCTTACTTCTACTTCTGATACTTTGTCTGGCCTAGTGGTAAGTATAAGGTCTAGAAGTGACACCCTCCCCCCCCCCCCCCCCCCCATTGTTGAGTCCTGCACTAGAAAGAAAATATATTTGCTTATTATTTGAAAATATATTTATATTATAGCCAAAAACCTGTTTCCTTAGTTTCTCAGTCTATATTAGGGTAGTTATCTTCCCCCATAATAACGACTTCCCCCTTCTTTTCTGCCCCATCAATTTGTCTTATAAGGAGAATTTCTGCTGATTCCATTATACTTGGTGACTTAAAAATCTCTATGCTTAATTTATTGTTCTTACCCCTTCCCCTTATTTCCACCCAAAGAGACTTCACATGATCATTTTTCTCACATGTTATGCCTTCGTGCAGAATGGGCCTAAGACAAAATTTTACATAAGCCATTGGCCCTGACCTCTGATGAAGCTCTGAGAAGCGAAACATATCAGGGGGCCTATGTGTTTGAGGTTTTAACAATCTTGTGTTGCCAGTGATTTTTTCATTCTTGTTGTTAGGACTGCAGCCACTAACAGTATATATGAAGTTAAATTGACAGCGCTACACCCTAAAGGGGTACTCTGCCCCTAGACATCTTATCCCCTATCCAAAAGATTGGGGATAAGATGTCTAATCGCTGGGGTCCCCCCACTTGGAACCCCAGTGATCTGTCCTGCCGCTCCCTGTGTCATCTGCTGCACGGAGCGAACTTTGCTCCATGCCTAATGAAGGGCGATAGAGGGGCCGGACATCATTGAGGAGGTGGGCCGTGATGAGTGGGCGAGGCCATTATGTCATGGCCCGCCTCCTCAATGCAAGTCTATGCAGGGTATGGTGACTGTCATGCCCACTCCCATAGACTTTTATTGAGGGGGCGGGGCATGATGTGACGAGGCTGCAGGAGAGATCACAGTGGTTCACAGCAGCGGGGCTCCCACGATCAAACATCTTAACCCCTATCCTTTGGCAGACATCTTACCCTTTATCCTTTGGATACAGTGAGACTGGCTATACTGGTATTTTTTAAACATCTTTTTGGTTGTACCTTTTAACATATACATTAGTAAATTGTCGTTTTAGGGTGAGGAATAGTTTGGATATCAGTAAATCTCTTAAGATTTTGTGGTGTTCCAGTTCAGAAAAATAGAGACCAGTAACAAGGGTGTATTTTATTTCAGTGCCTAGGGTAAGGTAAATAAAGTGCTGTTTATGATCAATTTCCCCCTAAGTTCTATACTGTTTGTTTCTTACTCTTAAAGCATTATGCAATTTTAAAGCTTATGTATCTGTGCATTCTCACATTTTCATGAAATTCTGACAACTCTGACACCTCATCACAGACTCTTGCCTTCCACTCCTCCTTATATGTATCTCTTGACATGTGCAATTTATGTATCTTAACACCAGAATAATGTACACAATCATTAAAGAGGTGAAGTCACGTACATGAATAAGATGCTTATTAACATTGCTAAGAAGAATTCAGAATCCCTGTGCAACAATGTTTTTATGTTAAAGCACAGCGAAACAACAGTATTTAAAAGGCCTATTCTGTAATTTGCAGTGGTCTTTTGTTTGCTTGTTTAAGTCTAACATATTAGAGAACTGAATTTCATACAACACTTTTTTTTCTTTCTACTTTTCAATGCAACAGATTTAAAAAGGTACAGGCAAGGTAAACAGGCGATGGAGAAAGTAACACAATTTCTTACTATTGAAGCAGAGAACATTTGATTACTTTAATAGTATTTTGGCTCCGTTCATTTGATGCTACTGCCAATGTTCTTTTGCTTACAGTTCAAAGTCATTTTGTTGGGTATGCCGTCAAAGTAAAAATAAGTAGCTAAATAACCTCTATTTGGTTTAAAAATGTTTTAGCTGTGTTTGACATAATCTCTCATGTAAAATTTGTTTCATTATTTGTTACACTTCTGAAGAGCTGTAGTCATTCTCATAAGAAAATTGAAAATGCATATACTGTATATAAAATGGTTTCAAATAAAACCCTTAGTAAAGTTGTAAAATGGACATACTATGGCCTTTTACCATTCTAAAGATGTGAATTTCATTAAAGGGGTACTCCACACAAGGGTAAGGGATAAGATGTCTGATCGCGGGGGTCCTGCCGCTTGGAACCCCCGCTATCTCTCCTGCAGCACATCGACGAGCTTTGAACGAGCTTTGCTCTGTGCCTGTTGACTGGCAATGCAGGGGCCGTAGCATAGTGACATCATGAGCGGAGGGGGGGCGAGCAGGCGGGGACTTGAGCAGGGGGGGGTGGATTAGGGGCCGGGGCAGCGGAGCTGTCCGGCTCCCAGAAACACTAAACTACGCTGTAATTTTATATTTTCTGGGCAGTGCCGTGATTGTCCGAGACCAACAGGCCAATCATGGCACTGCCCGGGAAATATGAAATTACAGTGTCGTTTCATATTCCTGGGAGCTGGCCGGCTCCACAACCCGGCCACCTGCTCGCAACTACCACCAGCCCACTAGCCATTGCGACTACAATTCCCTGCATCTCCTCATTGTTAGGGCATGCCGGGAGTCATAGTCTTGCAACAGCTAGCAGGCGGGTTGTAGGTGCCGGCGGATGGGCGGTGAGCGGCTGGTGCCTCCAGCTGTTGCTAAACTACAACTTCCATGACAGGAGTTGTAGTTCAGGAATGGGTGCCTCCAGCTGTTGCTAAACTACAACTCCCATGACGGGGATTGTAGTTTAGAATCGAGGAGCCTCCAGGTGTTGCTAAACTACAACTCCCATGTCAGGAGTTGTAGTTTAGGAACAGGGTGCCTCCAGTTGTTGCTAAACTACAACTCCCATGACAGGAGTTGTAGTTTAGGAACAAGGTGCCTCCAGCTGTTGCTAAACTACAACTCCCATGTTGGGAGTTGTAGTTTAGGAACTGGGTGCCTTCAGCTCTTGACGGGCTTAGCGTTGGCCACCAAAACAGCAAGTGCTAACCCCCATTTATTAACCCCATACCCACCGCCACAGGGGTGTCAGAAGAGCTGGTACCAACAGGCCGAGAGTGTCAAAAAATAGCACTCCTGGACCTAGGCGGTAACAGGTTGGAATTATTTAGGCTGGGGTGGGCCAGTAACAATGGTCTTAGCCCACCCTGGTAACGACAGGCTGTTGCTGCTTGGTTGGTATTTGGCTGACAATAAAAATAGGGGGAACCCTATGCATTTTTTATTTTTTATTATTTTTTATTATTTATGCAAAATATATGTGGGGGTTACCCATATTTTCATTCTCAGCCAGAAACCAACCAAGCAGCAATAGCCTGACATTACTAGGGTGTGCAAGGACATTGTTACTGGCCCTCCTCAGCCTAAATAATGCCAGCCTGTTACCACCTAGGCCCAGGAGCACCATTTTTTACACTTCAGGCCTGTTGGTACTGGCTCTTCCCATCACCCCTGTGTTGGTGGGTATCGGGGTAGTAATTGGGGGTTAGCGCTAGCTGTTTTTGGGGCTAACGCTAAGCCTCAGCTTAGTAATGGGTTTCATCTATAAGACAGCTTACACTACTAAGGCCCCTTTCACACTGCTGTTATTTTCGGAGAAAAAAGCCAGAGAAAAAGATGGTGCAAGCAATATTTTTTTCCGGCTTTTCTCGATCCTAAAATACTAAAACTAAAATACTTATCCTAAAACTGTAGGAGACAGCCGGCAGTGTGAACTTAACCTAAGCCTGTAAAGTAAATGAAAGAAAATAAATAATAACACTTTTTAAAACTTTTCTTCCAAAAAACACTTTATTAATATAAAACAAAAACAGTGGTCATCGATGTAGTCTACAAAATCCGAAGAAGTCCTCTGCATACACAGATCTGAAATTATATGGAAAAAAAGACACAGAAAATTGGTTAGTACATTTATGGTGCCCTCCCTTAAGGAAAACACCCATAAACCAGTGTTTCCAAACAGGCACAACGGGTCCCGACAGATGCCATTCACTATTATGGGGTCTGTAGGGCGCTGTGGTTTTTTGACAGGAGTAACGGGAGGAAGAAACGTTGCATGATGTATTTTTCCTCCTGCTATTTTCCCCGGGTTCCCCCACGGATGTAACACTGTTTTGTTACAATGGCAGTCTAAAAGAAGCCTAAGTTTGATATCATTTCAACTGTATGGATCTACAGAAAACATAGAATGTGTCATTTTTACCGAAAAGTGCATCGGGTAGAAATGGAAGGTCCTAAAAATTACATGGCGTTTTTCTTTTTTCCATTTTTGTCCAACAAATTATAATTTTTTTTCACCATAGATGTTGTGGTGAAATTATTGATTATCATAACAAAGTAAAATTTGTGGTGCAAAAAACAAGGCCCTATATGTAAGGTGGAAAATTTTAAATGTTATCATTTTAAGAATGTGAGGAGAAAAAAAGCTAAATTTCTAAATTAAAAAACCCTGTGTACTAAAGGAGTAAAATAAAATAATAAAAAAATAAAATAAATTATATATATATGGAGGTGGGGTTACAAAGTGGTGTTCTGGAGTCATGTATTGGTTTTTGCTTATGTGTGCTAGAAAAAATGGTAATAAAGAGTGATTTATTGTTTTTTGCCAAAGCCAAATTTATCAACCCCCTGTGATAGTATAATAAACATGTCCCACATAAACAAAACTAAAAGCAAGAAAAATATGGCTACAGAACTAGCTTACCAAAGCAACGATGATAAATGTCCCCGAATTTGTTTTATGAATATAGTAAATAATGGGGTATTTCAGCTTTGCAAAAATATGGAAAAATACAGGGAATGGAGTTAACATAATCATAATAATAATAATAATAATAATAATAATAATAATAATAATAATATCATCATCATCCGCACTCCTGACCTTAATTCTACTCAAGTGCTGCTGTAGCTCTGGAAATCCAAATAGAAATGCCCTAGTGACATCAATGCACACACTAGAGCCCTGCTTCGGGATTGAGATACTGCGGGTCCCGTGGGATCCAATAAGAAACTTTGGGGCGGGGCGGGTGGTCACATCACTCCTAGGGAGTTTGGCAATCACAAAGCTTTGTTGACAATGACACAGCTGTCAAACTCCTATAAATGTTTTCCCAGTATCTTGACCTTTTCATTAGACGTGCCAGTACTTATTCAGCCTTTGTTTATTGACTGTTTTGCCTCAGCAGTCTTATACACCAGCTAACTAGATCTTAATTGTGTGGAGGGATAGGCGAAGCAGAAGAATGCTGGATATATTGTCTGTGGAGCTGTTAAATTTATTGTATGCATAAATTCATTATGCTTTCATCAATTAGCTCCATTGCATAATGTGTACAATAGCATTTTTCCAAGTTGAATGACATCCAAATTGTACAAGGTCGAGTATTTTCAATGCTTAGATCTACAATGAGCATTTAAAGTGATTTAAAGTCTATGGTACCATTTTGTTATTCATTGTGTACAGCAGAATCTTAAACCTCTATCCTTTCCTACCTATGATGTGATATGGGTGGGTGAATAGGATTGGATGCTTTCATTCAAATAATTAGAATACTTAGTTTTAGTTAATCAAGTCTCCTCGGTTCCTTCTCTAAATGTGCAAGATCAGGATTCTTTTAGTAGTAAACATTTTCTTGAGATTAGGGTATATTTGGTTGGCGACCTATAGCAAATAATACAGCTAAGTGTTCTTCTGCATTGCCAGTGATCTACCCAGCTTTTTCAGTGACCTCAATTGTTAAGGAGATTTTGTATTTTTCCATTGTCTTTGCTAATATATTGGTTGTGTTAGTATCTTAGTAGTTCTGAAGCATTATTTATAAACATCAATTATCAGGATAGGGTGGGCACATTGGTTTGATGAAGTCCCCACCATCAAAAATAAAGGTAGGGGGCCACCAAATAATAGTGACCACAACGTAATAAGTTTTTTGATAAATGTTTAATAGCCCAAAAGACACAAAATGGTAAACTTTTTGAAAGGCAAATTTTCAGCAGAAGGACTTAGCGGCATAACTGGGATAATCTCTTTAAATAAAAGTACATAAGTTAAATGCAGTGCCATCTTAAAAACAATAAAATTCAAAAATCAACAGGTCCAGATGACATTTACCACCAAGTTATGCAGGAACTATATACTGTTGCAGCTGGAACCTTATTCAGTTTTTAAGGATACTTTGATGATTTTGTGATATTGTTCCACAACACTAGCACATAGCAAATGTGGCGCTGCTATTAATAAAAAAAAAAAAAAAAAAAAAAAACTGTATCCTAGAAACTATAGGCCTGTACATGAATAATTTATTGTAGGGAAACTATAAGAGGTTTTTTGAGAGAACACAACATCATTATGTTGTGGATCAGCTGTCGATGTGTGTATCTGAACTTTTTTAAGGCTTTTGATACTGTGCCACATAGAAGGTAAGTACATAAAATGAGGATGGTGGGACTAGGGGAGGACATATGTAAATGTTGTGCAGCTGACTCAATAATAGGAAGCAGAAGGTGGGTATTGGTAGAACATATTTTGATTGGGAACAGTTTAAAGTTTTGTACCTAGTACTGGGTCAGTATGTCTATTAATGACCTTGTTGAGAGATTACAGAGTAGAATTTCAATATCTGCAGATGAAACTAAGCTCTGTAAGGTGATGGGCACATAGGAAGATTTCACATTACAGAGGGATCAGGGAAAGCTAAAGGATTAGGCAGAGAAATGGCAAACTAATTTAAATGTTCATAATATAAGGGAATGCCCTTGGCAGGATGTATGACTAAGTGCTAAATAGTAAAACACTGGATAAAATACCACTGAAAGACTTGGGGTATTGATGGACAGCATGTTCACCTTTAATGACCAGTGCTAGACAGTTGCTGCCAAAGCAAATAAAGTCATTAAATGCAAGAAAAAGAGAAAAAGATGCCAGCAAACACACAATGAGACTGCAAACCCGCCATGCTCATGCCCATCGTATGTGCACCCCAATCCTGCTGCATGGTGAATGTGCAGTATTTCACTAGGGCTAGGAGTGCTCTTGCTGTCCATCAAATAGGAAGATAGCAGGAAGGGTGGGAAAACTGAGCAGGAAGCCGCCAACAGTCTAGCTCATCGCACGTGCACCCCAAACCTGCTGCACGGCGAATGTGCAGCAGGATTGGGGTGTGCTGTCCATTGAAGAAAGAGATGGCAGGGAGGGAGGGGAAGCCAACAGGATGCTTGACTACTCGGGCCAGTAATAAAAGGCGTTTAAGTCTGGGAAGCCGCCATCATATGCGCTCCTATCCTGCTGCTCAGTGCTTATGCAGGATTTCACTAGGGCTAGGAGAGCCCTTGCTGTCCATCTAAGAGGGAGATGGTAGGGATGGCAGGGAAAGTGAGTTGGAAGCTTGACTATCCTTGCACCAACGCAGATGCTACATATTGGTTCTGTTGCTCTACTTGCAAGTAATACTGTGGCCCTGATTTACTATTTTAAACCCGACATGTTTTGTTGGGTTTTGCATCAGATTCTGGCACATTGCGCCAGAAATTCTGTCTGCACCAGAATGTGCACCAGAATTTGCACCAGAATTGAAAAAAACACAACCAACTCCCCATTTCACTAAGAAAACCTGAAAAAGGGTAGAGGCTGTTGGGAAAAGGGGCATGGCTACCGAAAAGGGTTGTGTTCTCAACATTTTCACAAAAACCCAACATATTTACTAAGGTTTCCACAGAAAATGTGGTGGATTTGAGCTGAAGAAAACCCGACAGATCAGAGCTGGGGTAAAAAGAAGTAAAATATAGGGAAGAGTGCAAAATGAAGGGAAACCTTAGTAAATACCATGGAAAAAAAATTGTAGGGAATTAAAACCCACAAAGAAAACTACACAACACTCTTAGTAAATCAGGGCCAATATGTATATGTCACCAGTTCAATATGCAACTCCTGGGTGACTGATTCCAGTTAAAGACTGCATCGGCCCATGTAATAGGTGGTGGAAAAGGGTTCCAGACCAAAATTAATAAAAAGACATAGTCCATGGTCATGGGTGCTGCTTTTTTCTGGATGTAAGAAAACAAAACAAAAAATAGACCATATTTTGGAATCCAGTGTTGCCCTTTTATAGAAGCACTCAGATTATTAAAATTTTTTGGTCTTGGGTCTTGTGTATGCTTATCTTTGGTCTTGTGTATGCTTATCTTTGGTCTTGTGTATGCTTATCTGTTTTAGCAGATGTATCATGCATGAATTTGTAGCTATACTGATTGCACTTACATCACTGAAATTATTTCATAATGCTACCTACATTTCCCAAGAATCTTCCGGCTGTGCAGAGAGTTGTATCACTGCACCTGGTCATCTAATTAGGCTTCTGGTGCTGGAGCTCAGCCAGGTAAAATCATAAGTGGGTTGAAGTCAATTCACATTATGTGCAGTTTTGATGTTTTTTCAAATTTTATTTTTTAAATAATTATTGCCTTGGGGTGAACGTTATTTGACCTATAATCACAATAGAGGTGTTCAACAAATAATTAAAGTCCTTAGTTCACATGTTGAATTGTTGGGAAAATCATGACAAAAAAAAACAAAAAAAACAACATGTGTACATAGCCTCTGTGCAAGTGTACTTTCACTATATATTCATATCCCATAAATATAGCAGCAGTTTACAGATAGAGCTGGAAAAGGAGGGGTGGAGAGAGATCTTCGAGACTGCAGGAGTGATTTGATAGTAGACGATGTCATCCTATATTTCACAGGAAGCCAGCTGACCTAGGACTGGACACTTTTTCTGACACATTAAGCACTGTGATTTTCTGTGGGTCAGACTGGTGATTACATGTCCCAGTTACAGTAATGAAACGCATAGATGCAGCTATGCTGGAAAAAAACAGGTGGCTCACGATATTGGTATTAAAAAATGGTGTGTTTCTCTAAATGTGTTATTATTGCAGAAAGATATGGATTGCTAAAGTGTGCTGATCTGAGGGCGAACACAGACAAAAAAACAAATTGCCCACTATTAGTTGTATCCAGCTCTTTAAATAAAACCTGTAATTGTCACTTATACCTGCTGTATCTGTAATTGAAATCTATTGAGACTTTCTAAAAAGCTCCTTAAAATGACAATGGCCAAATATTTACAAATGGCCTCTTTTTATTTAATGGACTAGCAGATGCAGCCAACTGTTGGTTAAAGGGAAGTTGTTTGGCCGCTGTGTGTGAAGAGCTCACTTAGGAGTCATTGTCTACATTGAGGCATGGCGGAGTATATCCTGAAGTTACGGGCTTGCTTATTTCTTTATCTTTTAAGCCGTTGCTTTATATCCAATTTCTTCCCAGGAGCCTAAAAAAGGTGAATATTTAAATATAATTTCCCTTTCACTTCCCTGTTCTTCTCTCTTTGCAAATCTGTGCTCTTCTTAAGGCTTTAAGTACAGCATTTTCCTCATCTCACATTGAATATATAATTTCTCATAGGTCTGTCTGTTCTGTTTATTTCCTGCTCCTGATTTTGTGCTGGTAGCTGTATCCAGGCAACTCCCTGATACCCGTGTAAAGCTAACAGCGGATTCTGCATCTGGTGCCTTTTGCCATTTCCTGGCCAGCTGGCATGGAATACCTAGACGTGCTTTGAATGACCCTGTCCTAAAGAGACTCTATGTGCTTGGTACATCTGCAGGCCCAGCAAACAAAGATCCCTGTGTGTACTGTCTATTTGATTGCATTCCTTTGTTATCTTCAATGAAGACGATTTTCACACATTAATTTCAGCATCTTAAAAGATTTCTCCCTTGTAATTATTACCTATGCTTTTCAGTTTGTAGCAAGAACATAGCGCACAGGTGTTACATTGTGAAATATCAACAACTAAAAAACATCAACTTTACTATAATGCAAATATTTCATACAAGGTGAATGCTTAGTTTATTTTACACTGATTTTTCATAAACTACCAGAAAATATATTAATTGTAGAATTAAAGGGGTACTCCGCCCCTAGACATGTTATCCACTATCTAAAGGATAGAGGATAACATGTCCGATTGCAGGGGGTCTGGCTGCTGGGACCCCCACTATCTTTGGGCCAGTGTTGCAGTGCTGCTAGTACACAGCTGTCACACCTCCTTCCATAGGCGTGAATGGAGTGGGACGTGGCATGATGTCACGATCACGGAAGCCCATGGCTGTAGCGCTGGCCTGGAGATCGCCGGGGTCCCAGCAGCCGAGCTCCCACGATCAGACATGTTATACTTTTGATAGGGGATAACATGTCTAGGGGCGGAGTACCCCATTTTTTTATACTTTGTTTTCAAATCTAAGACATGGAATAACAAGCACCCCACATACTGTATCCTTATGTAATGATGTACAGTTTAGAAATTATTTATTTATTGTACAGTTGTACTCTAACACAAAAATGGCCCAAATTTTTTTAATCCTAATTAAAGCCATGTAAATATATCCTTTAAGATAATCAGGTGCCAATCCTAAATTATCAAGACATTTCTAAATAATATCTCAATTTTATGGGTCATACATCTCTTAATATGCACCATTTTCAGGTCTGTCATCAAATTTTACCATAATACTTTTTAATAAAAAAAATAAAATTGTGAGTTTAAGTACAATAAGCTAGTTTACACATGAAAGTGGTAAAGTAAGACTTTACATATGCATATAAAAGCAACTGGCTTACCATCCATTGTTCATAAAGGTGTAACAACCCGCCCCAACAGATGATGTCGGGGGAAACAAGCATAGAACATGTCGAATTGCCGCATCTAATCCTTGGTTCCCAGGAAAGATAGGCTGTTCCATATATGTTTAGTAAGGGCCTATTCTCCACTTACCGGTAATAAATCGTGTATGCTGAGCAAAGCTAAAAGTACACCTCATGTATTACAAAAAGACAATATAACTGATAGCTCTCACTGCTACTTCAGTTTAAAAAATACCATTGAGCTGCCATTGTAAATATTTATAGGAACAATTGTGGGGCAACACAACTTCTTGTTGGATCCCAGAAAAGTTATTCTGTAACTAGACAATAACATTTATACCAGGCAACCAAGGATTGCCCAAAAGTGTTGTGTACCCTGTCCTATAGTACGCTCTTAATGTCCTATAGCGGTCTCCCCATTCACTAAAATGTAGGCATGAGATATATTGTAAGAAAATGATTAAAACTGACATAGAAATCCCCCCTCCCCCCAAAGACTTCAAGAGCTTGATAATTACCCAAAAGGTCAAAACATTAAGAGGAGTTAAAGGGGTATTTCAGGAAAAAAAACTTTTTTTTATATCAACTGGCTCCAGAAAGTTAAACAGATTTGTAAATTAAGTCTATTAAAAAATCTTAATCCTTTCAATAATTATCAGCTGCTGAAGTTGAGTTGTTGTTTTCTGTCTGGCAACAGTGCTCTCTGCTGACATCTCTGCTTGTCTCGGGAACTGCACAGAGTAGAAGAGGTTTGCTATGGGAATTTGCATCTAAACTGGGCGGTTCCCGAGACACGTGTCATCAGAGAGCACTTAGACAGAAAAGAACAACTCAACTTCAGCAGCTCATAAGTACTGAAAGAATTAAGATTTTTTTCATAGAAGTAATTTACAAATCTGTTTAACTTTCTGGAGCCAGTTGACATATATAAAAAAAAGTTTTTTTCCTGGATAACCCCTTTAACCCAACTTTAATGATGCTGTGGCAGACTTCTGGGTTAGGCCCCACTAAGCAGGAACATTTCAAAGTTGATCCTAGGGTGTCCTTACTTTCATATCAATTTATAGCAAATAGTTTCTTAACTATTATTAAAAAAAAATGTATTAACAGTAATAATGGGGATATTTATGGAAGCAGTAAAGAAATTGTGGCATCCATATAATTTTAGATATGTTTTACTAAGCCAAATGCTGGACTTGTAATTTCTGGGTAAACTTTTCAGTCAGAAGGACTATGTTAGGTTGTTCATAATTTACTATGTCTGGAAACCTGTGTTCATAAGAATAGAAAGTCGCTCAACACATTACAGGGGTAGGGGAAGGTGTCCCATTTCCTCTGGCAGGGGATATTTGGGCATAAATACTGATTTAGACCAATTTATGATCAATCCATAGTCATCTTTTAACATCTATAACAAGCATAAGAAAGAAACAACATCCACCAAAATAGATAATATGCTATCTACATAAAGGGGCACATGCTCCTCCATTTCTCTGCAGAAACATTCCACAACAGTCAGCACAAATTCATGAGCATCCCTGCCTCGTGCCCCTGTCTAGCAGGAAAGCCTCCAATATTAACCTACTGGCTCTAATACTTGCTTTTCACTTTTCACTTTTTATCTACTTTATTAAAACATTTTAAAATCCCATTTTAGCTTGCACTTCCCATAAATACAGCCATGCACAAATTATCTTCCAATCTAGTAATGAACTTTGATATTATTGTTGCACATAGTGGTCAAATCAAGTCTGTAGATTACTTGGGGACCATCTTATCAAAAATAGACCCCAGTGACAGATGATAGTATCCAAAAATGTCTTCATGTTTAGCTGCATCTTTGGAACCTATTATTGTATCTTAGTCCTGGCCTTCTGAAAGTATCTCTGGTAGATCAAGAGGCCAATGAAAAATCTATTTATATACAGAATTATTTTATTTTGTCAACATTTTTTGATATGCGGAGGAGGTATTCATTTTACAACTCATCATAATTGTTTCCAGGCACTTTAAAGGGGTACTCCTGTGGAAAACAATTATTTTTAAAATCAACTGTGCCAGAAAGTTAAATAGATTTGTAAATTACTTCTATTTAAAAAACCTTAATCTTTCCAGTACTTATCAGCTGCTGTATGATCCTCAGAAAGTTCCTTTCTTTTTTAATTTCCTTTCTGTCCGACCACAGTGGTTTCTGCTGACACCTCTGTACATGTCAGAAACTGTCCAGAGCAGGAGAGGTTTGCTATGGGGATTTGCTCCTAACTTGGACAGAGATGTCAGCAGAGAGCACTGTGGTCAGACAGAAAATTACTATACAATTGTCTGTAGCATACAGCAGCTGATACGTACTGGAAGGATTCATATTTTTAAATAGACTAAGAATGCCATGATTAGGGTTAGATGGCCTGAAACGCATTGGCATTCTGAGGTGTTCCAACTATGCACTTTTGTCCTTGTGCTCATTTTTTCCTTCCCTTCTATGGACTTTGAACTTGGATTACAATAAAGAAGTACCTTTTACACAGTGATGGTTCCCCCCTTTAGCATGCGGCACTGATTGCGGAGCTGCGTGCTATTAACCCTTTAGATGTACCGTTCAAAGTTGTACACCGTGTCTAAAGTGAAAGTAAACTAATGCCGGTTAACTCAGGGGGCTGTTTGGGATCGCCGTGGCGAAATCATGGCATCCCGAACAGCTGTAGGACATCAGGAGGGTCACCTACCTTCCTCCTTGCTTTCCGGACATGACAAGTCAAGCGTTAGAATCATTGATCAATGGTTTCCTATGAGAAATCATTGATCAATGTAAAAGATCAGTGTGTGCAGTGTTATAGATCAATCAACCCCTTCCCCTTTTCCCATTAAAAAAATAACAAAAAGTAAAATAAACAAAAAGAGAAATAACAAAAAGAAAAATAAACATATGTGATATTGCCGCATGCGGAAATGTCAGAATTATAAAAATATATCTTTAATTAAACCGCATGGTCAATGGTGTATGTGCAAAAAAATTCCAAAATCCAAAATAACATATTTTTGGTCACTTTTTATATCATGAAAAAATGAATAAAAAGCGATCAAAAAGTCAGATCAATACAAAAATGGTACCGCTAAAAACTTCAGATCACAGCACAAAAAATGAGCCCTCATTCCGCCCCCTATGTGGGAAAAAAAAAAGTTATAGGGGTCAAAATTTTAAACGCATGAATTTTCCTGCATGTAGTTAGGATTTTTTCAAGAAGTACGAAAAAAAAAAAAAATCAAACCTATATAAGTAGGGTATCCTTTAATCACATGGACCTACAAAATAAAGATAAGCTTTCATTTTTACTGAAAAATGTACTGCGTAGAAACGTAAGCCCCCAAAATTTACAAAACTGCGTTTTTTCTTCAATTTTGTCGCACAGTGATTTTTGTTTCTGTTTCGCCAGAGATTTTTTGGTAAAATGACTGACGTCATTACAAAGTAGAATTGGTGCCGCAAAAAATAAGCCATCATATGGATTTTTAGGTGCAAAATTGAAAGGGTTATGATTTTTTAAAGGTATTTAGGAAAAAACGAAAGTGCAAAAATGGAAAAACCCTCTGTCCCGAAGGGGTTAAGATCTACATAGCCTTTGGTGATTTTTTTTTACATAAAGCCCCTCTCCCTTTTAAGATCTGAACTCTGATGTATAGAGCTGTATAGGTCAATGCAGTCAAGCTAGGCCTAAATGTTTCCAGAACATTTATATATTGTGCATGTGTAAATGGGAACAACAACATAATCCAAATGCGTTTAGGAAGATCTCAAGGAACACAAAAGAACGTGTTCTACAAAGACAAATGAAAGCATCACACAGAACCCATTAACTCTGCACTGAAATGGGGGTTAAAGTACTGCTTTAAATTTATGGACATTCACATCATAATATTTCTATACCCATCTTAAAACTAGTTGTGAGCAATGTATTAGATAATTTCATTACCTTGCTTTAAGCAGCAGCGGTGCTTGCACTGGCTCTATACATCATTAGCTGGTAATGCTGGTTGTCTAATGATAAAATAGTTTCTTTGGCTTCTCGGAGGAAAGTGGCTGGGAATTTATGATACTTCCGTGCATATATTCCAGCCCATTAGCTTGAGTTACTAGTTTCCTCATCGTACACACTGTACACGGTGGAGTTAATCTCCGTAACTTGTTTTTGATTCATTCATGTATAAATGATTTCCTTATTGATGAAATCCAGTCTTCTTAATGAACTGGATTGTTTCCTAATTATGAATTACTGATATTGGCTGTCATAGCGGAAATTGGTTATTGAAATATGGTAGAATCGGTAAATCGGCATAGAGCTGTTAATGCTATAGCTATGTCACAAACACATTCCGATTTTTTATGTATCCCCTATCAGTTATCTATCTTTGTATCTATGTTATTAACCATTTATCTCTCTGTCTGGGCCCCTGCTTACATCATGTCTCTTTTATCCCCTTAAGGACTGAGCGATTTCACGTTTTAGCATTTTCGTTTTTTCCTCCTTCCCTTTAAAAAATCATAACCCTTTCAATTTTGCACCTAAAAATCTGTATTATGGCTTATTTTTTGCGCCACCAATTCTACTTTATAGAGACATTAGTAATTTTACCATAAAATCCATGGCGAAACAGAAAAAAAATTAATTGTGCAACAAACTTGAAGAAAAAATGCCATTTTGTAAATTTTGGGGGCTTCCGTTTCTACGCAGTACATTTTTTGGTGAAAATGACATGTTATATTTATTCTGTAGGTCCATATGGTTAAAATTATACCCTACTTGTATAGGTTTGATTTTGTCGTACTTCAGAAAAAAATCATAAATACATGCAGTAAAATTTATATGTTTAAAATTGTCATTTTCTGAGCCCTATAACTTTTTTATTTTTCTGTGTTCAGGGTGATATGAGGGCTCATTTTTTGCGCCGTGATCTGAAGTTTTTAGTGGTACAATTTTTGTTCTGATCAGACTTTTTTATCACTTTTTATTTATAATCGCTATTTTGGATTTGGAATTTTTTTGCGCGTACGCCATTGAACGAGTGGTTTTAAAAGTGGTATATTTTTATAATTCGAACATTTCCGGTGATACCACATATGTTTATTTTTTTTGCACTGTTTTATTTTGTTACTAGGAAATGCCGGGTGATTTAAACTTTTAATTTGGATGGGAATACCTGAAAGGGTTAACTTTTTTTTTACACTTTTTTTTGCGAACTCATAGCTTCTATAGGGACCTATGAGCTTGCAATGGCTGATTGCATACACAGATTGTTTCCTTGCCGTTGCATGGCAACAAGCTGTGTAATCGGCGGTTGATTGCTCCAGCCTGTAACTCAGGCATGGAGCAATCAATCAGAGCCAGGATGCCGACGGAAGAAGGTAGGGACCTTCTTCTCTCTGGGTAGCTGATCGGGGCATCACGATTTTATTGTGATGACCCCGATCAGCCCGACTGAGCAGCCGGGAAGCATTTACTTTCACTTTCGATGCAGCGCTCAGCTTTGAGCGCCGCATCGGAAGGGTTAATAGCGCGTGGCCGAACAATCGCGGCCACGAGCTATTAGCCGCGGGTCCTGGCTGTGAATAGGCGCCGGGACCATCCCGCTATGACGCGGGGTCCCGCCGGGACCCTGCGTTATAGACAGGGACCAGACTTAGGACGTACTCATACGTCCTAAGTTCTTAAGGAGTTAAAATACTGGTGTCTTGTTATGTGGCCAAGAGGCATTCAAGACCCCTCAGACACTAGGTGTAACTGTTACCTTTGAACTCGATATAGCTATAGCTATGATGTGAAGTCCATTCGCATTACAAAAACCTTAGCCAATGTGAATAACTCACATTTAGATATATATTTTTTTTTTTTTATCTTCCAGAAGCTTAGCAAGTGCTTAAAATTATATAGGGAGTTAATGAAAACTGGCACAGTCAGCTAATCACAAGACTTGGCACATGGCTCTGTATTAATTCAGGTATGAAATAAAATTCTATATTTGTAATTCAAGATAGGAAAATTTTCGCCTCAAGATAGCAGAATTATTAGAATTATCCATGATGAAATAGTTCTATCCAAAAACACTTACAATGAATCTTATAAGTACTTGCGTATAAAGATCCTTGAGAACACCCGGAAATTTGCCTTACATTCGGATGGCACTGATCTCTAGGGTTAAGTTCACATGTAGCCGGAAACATTTGCAGAAAATCCGTCATAAAAACTGCAACAGAGGGCACTTTCAGGAACTGAATATTTAAGTTCTTATATATGTAAGTTCTTCAGACTATGAATGAACTTGTATTGTATTGTTCATATCACATGCATTGCACCGAAATGGGTTGTAGGTTTTTGGTGCAGAATCCACAAAATAAAAATCTAATATGCCACATAAAAATATTGCTCAACCAGTTTATTAGGCTAGTATATGTACCATATTTTTCGTCATATAAGACGCTCCGGCATATAAGATGCACCTAATTTTATATAGAAAATAAAGATTCTGAACCAAATACAATGTAAAGTATAGGACGGTGATCTTCAACCTGCGGACCTTCAGATGTTGCAAAACTACAACTCCCAGCATGCTGGGAGTTGTAGTTTTGCAACATCTGGAGGTCCGCAGGTTGAAGACCACTGGTATAGGAGGTAGTACTCATGTGTCCCCGTCGCTCTGGACCCGTCACCGTTCATCACCACTGCCCTGGATGTCGCCCTCCATCACTGTTGCCGCGTCCCCGGGGTGTCCCCATCGCTCCGGAATGTCTCTGCTGCCCGGTATCCTCGATCTCCTTCGCCGCCATGACGTCTCTACGCACGCCGCTCCTATTGGATGACGGTACGGCGTGCGCGATGATGTGATGACGACAAAGGAGAGTGCCGGCAATGCAGGGGATCCCGGCACGGAGCAGACACAGAGGAGACAGGTAAGGTCCCTCCCTGTGTCCTGTAAGCTGTTCGGGACGCCACAATTTCACCCCGGCGGTCCCGAACAGCCCGACTGAACGGGTTAGTGTTATTTTCGCTTCAGACGCGGCGGTCAGCTTTGATCGCCGCGTCTGAAGGGTTAATACAGGGCATCACCGCGATCGGTGATGTCCTGTATTAGCAGCGGGTCCCGGCCATTGATGGCCGCAGGGACCGCTGCGATAGGTGTGTATTCGCTGTATAAGACGCACCAACTTTTCCCCTCCAGTTTTGGGGAAGAAAAAGTGCGTCTTATATGGCGAAAAATACGGTAGGTAAAGAAGGTCACATTTAATGTTTAGGATGAGACCAGATTTTTATATATATATATATATATATATATATATATATATATATATATATATCAGCAGATCATATTCAGATCACTATTTTTCTACCGCACCCACCCCCTCCTTAAAAAAAAATATATATATCAGTTTGAGTAGTACAATACATCATATCCAAAACTGACCTCACTAATGGCACTTTGCATCGAAGATTAGATTCTATCTAACATAATTAAAGGGTTATTCCATGCTCATAAAGTGATGGCATATCTCTAGAATGATGATTGATGGGGTCTGACCTCTGGGAGAATAATAAGAGATGCTGGGCCGGTGTAGCACCGCGTTCCCTGCTCCCGGCCAGTCGCTCTTATTGTCTTTTGTTGAAGGGAAGAAGCTGCTACTTTGACCTCTGCATCTTTATACAAAGTGAAATGAGTAGAAGACTCCAGAATGCATTTATCTTAAGTTTCTTGTGACTTTTTTTGTTTGACTTTTCCGAGGCATCTGTGAATTATGGAAGTGTATAAGATCCACATTTCAACCTATACTAAATTTAGACTGACATTTCATTCTCATAAACATTCATCCATAAATTCTATCAAAACCCAGATCTATTTGCAATCTTTTTAAAAAAGCAGAAAGAAGCAGAACTTAGTTTGATTCCACATGAATATGTAGATCTGGCACTATAGCTCATGATTTGTATCTTTTTGACACGCTGGCATTTTTTCAGCACACAGCTCTGTTTAAAAATAAATGTCATGGCAGTTTAAGGAATAGGATGATGGTGGAAAGGGAGAGGTGGTGTCACATCTGCTTAAAAGTGAGGGAGAGGCATGGCATAGCCTGACTATGTCCCCTAGTGGAGAAACCCTGTAATGCAGTTTTAGAAAATACGTGCATGACCTCTAAATAAGAGCATGTTACATCTATTGTAGACTGTTCTGACAGCATGAGTTACTAAAATAGATATATAGAGAGATTAACATAGATTTAATTGATGTATAGAGTAAATGTTGAATAGAAAAAAAAAATCTAGATTGATGCAAAGAAGGTAGATCAAATAGAATAAGGATAGATAGATATGATATAGACAGACAGATATGAGATAGATATAAATGAGATAGATAAATAGATATGAGATAGATAGATAGATAGATAGATAGATAGAGTGATAGATATGAGATATGTAGATAGATATGAGATAGATATATATGATATAGATAGATATGAGAGATAGATATTAGATAGATGGATAAATAGATAGATATGATATAGATAGATAGATAGAAGGTAGATCAAATAGAATAAGGATAGATAGATAGATATGAGATAGATATATAGATATGAGATAGATAGATAGATAGATAGATGATAGATAGCTAGATAGATATTAGATAGCTAAGAGATAGATAGATATTAGATAGATAGATAGATAGATAGATGTCACGATTCGGCTGGCAGGAGGTGGATCCTCTGTGCCAGAGAGGGATTGGCGTGGACCGTGCTGGTGGACCGGTTCTAAGTTGCTACTGGTATTCACCAGAGCCCGCCGCAAAGCGGGATGGTCTTGCAGCGGCGGTAGCAACCAGGTCGTATCCACCAGCAACGGCTCAACCTCTCTGACTGCTGAAGATAGGCGCGGTACAAGGGAGTAGACAAGAGCAAAGTCGGACGTAGCAGAAGGTCAGGGCAGGCAGCAAGGATCGTAGTCAGGGGCAACGGCAGGAGGTCTGGAACACAGGCTAGGAACACACAAGGGAACGCTTTCACTGGCACAATGGCAACAAGATCCGGCGAGGGAGTGCAGGGAAAGTGAGGTATAAGTAGGGAGTGCACAGGTGAGAATACTGATTAGGCCTGCTGCGCCAATCAGTGGCGCAGCGGCCCTTTAAATGGCAGAGACCCGGCGCGCGCGCGCCCTAAGGAGCGGGGCCGCGCACGCCGGGACAACACAGACGGGGAACGGGTCAGGTACGGGAGCCGAGATGCGCATCGCGAGCGGGCGCGTCCCGCATCGTGAATCGCATCCCGGCTGGGAGTAATATCGCAGCGCACCCGGTCAGCAGGTCTGACCGGGGCGCTGCGAATGAGAGAACGCTGCGAGCGCTCCGGGGAGGAGCGGGGACCCGGAGCGCTCGGTGTAACAATAGATAAGAGATAAATAGATAGATAGATAGATATGAGATATATATATATATATATATATATATATATAGATAGATAGATAGATAGATAGATAGATATAATAAAATATATAAATAGATACATACATACATAGAATAAATAGATGAGATAAAATCATAGAATCGATATATATATATATAGAAAAGATATGCTAAATAGAATAACATAGATTAAATAGAATTAAAAAAAAAAGATAAACATAGTAAAATACAGATAGAAATGTAGTGTACCAATCACAACAGACAGCAAGCAAACTCTGTTAAGTATTATCCTATGATATTCCTGTCTATTGGTCCACCCCTACTTGGTACCCTACCAAATGTACTGGAAATGTATGTTAGGACGAGTTAAGGATTAGACAGAATTTGTTTGCCTCTTATTACCATAGTGACTTTTAGTTTGCATAGCAGCCGGAGAAATTAGACCATTTTTTTTATAGACTTGTCAGTGTTCATCTTAGAAGTATTGACACAACAAAAAAATTGTGAAGGTTTACATAGCCTTTGCAGACACTAAACAGAGTGCAGTATGCTGTGGTTTTCATACAAAGGATAGGGGATACGATGTCTATGTCTGTAAGATGTCTATGGCTTTAAATGTAAATACTAGTCTCAGTATTACCCGCTTATCATTTAGACAATAGTATGGGGTAAGAGGAGCCTCAAGTCTCACTGTCACATTCAAAGAATTTATCAAGGAAGAAATGAGCTTTCAGTCACATCTGCTTTACATAATGGAATCCGTCTGATAATGGTTGATGCGCTGGTTACCTTGTAACTTAGGTAATGTAACAATTACAATGCACCAACATCTGCTCTAATGTTACTGTATTTTCATAGAATCCTCTTACAAATACGAAGAAATATGAGATTCTCTTTAAATCAGTTCTGTACTAGACATCCGTCATTCCAGTACATCACAAACAGGGGCACTTGGCAACAATGTATTATTTTCATCCATGTTCTTGTCATAAGCATAGTTGTTATGATGACATCTGCAGAAAATGCGACTGCTCAGTTACATGAGGTAGATAGAATTGTTGATCGTTTTAAGGCCAGTTTTGGGCAATTTTTTCTTGACTTGTAGAAAACTAATAAAAAAGAACATGTAAATGTATTCTGTTCGTGCATTTGTGTTCAAAAGTCATTCAAATTATTTAGTACAAACCCAAATGTTCTTTTGACCTACTATAGCAATGTCAATAGAAAAAAAATAACTATGGTTTTACGCCTGTATAAGGTAGAACACATAGCAGAAGACAAAAAGACAAAACAAAAAGGTACTACATTTTGAGGGTTCTCCCTGATGCTCAGTGCGATGTTCAGAGCACTTAACCCAGCAAGGAAGGGGGCAGAGGAATCAGCAACCTGTAGAGACAAAATACAGGAAGTGAGGGAGGCCACTGAGGCTCTGTGACCCACCCTGGTGCACAATGCAGGCTGAATGACAAGCTGGGAGCATGAACAGAGCCCTGCTGGTACCGCCCACGCTTCCTGTATTCTGTCTTTGCACAGAGACACACAGGTAATGGCTGCAGGAAAAAAATACAGCATTTTTTTACCCAAAAATATAAAAAAAAATTTTTACCTATGTAATATATATATATATATATATATATATATATATATATATATATACACACATTCAGGTACACTTTAAATATGGGCAAGAAGTATAAAATGTATGCCTCCTGCTCAGTGTAGTTGAATCCATGTTGGGACTCCTACTCCTGTGTAGTTTTTATAGTCATGAACTAGGCATGGCCAACATGCAACTTGCCCGGCATGGCATGACTAGCTGCGTGTCGTCTTGCCTAGAGTGGCTATTGCTCATAACTGTATGATTTTTGCAAAGTCACAATTCATAAATCACTATCAAAACCATAAATCACTATGAAAAAAACATCAACAAAACGACCACTGGATTCGCCAGTATAAAATCTAATTTTTTGCCGGTAAAAGTAACATAAAAAATGTGGCTCAACATGTGCCATAACTTCAGGACAATTTAGTTTTTTATGTTTATAAATGATCCCTTAAGTTGTTACATGGATCACTGTATGTATCATGTCAGGCTATGGGAAAACACAAAAGCCTTTCATAATACCTTTTTGGGTAAACATTGGAATGTATTTCCTCTTCACAATCCTTTTTCTGGTGACAAACCCATCATATTCACACTGAGCGACCATATGACTGTGTAAATAATCACTGTAGAATCTTGCCCCCATTTACTCATGTGGCAGTGGAGCGGAGTGAGAAGAACCTCTGCAGGATTTAGTTGGCCATTTATAGCATTTTCATTTTTAGAGACACTGGGGGAGATTTTTCCAAAACTGTGCAGAGGAAACATTGCCCAGTTTCCCATAGCAACCAATCGGATTGCTTCTTAAATTTTTCAGAGGTCTCTTTAAAAATTAAAGAAGTAAGCTGATTGGTTGCTATGGTTTTGATAAATCCCCCCCCTCTATGTTCTGCAGAGACCAGTTTTGTTGCTCAGAAACTACATTATGGTTAATATATTTCAAAGAAGAAAAGGATGCACTCACCCAAGCCTATAACTTGCAGCAGTCTTTATTCCATTTTCATAAAAGTGACAAAGCAGGTAGATGCAGAGGAGCAGCCTCTGCTCCTCTGCTTCTACCTGCTTTGTCACTTTTATGAAAATGGAATAAAGACTGCTGCAAGTTAAAGGCTTGGGTGAGTGCATCCTTTTTTTCTTTGAAACATATATGCTGTGGCGTCTCTAGTCAGATTGCACCCCCCTCCCGGCCACCCAGGTGCTAGCACAGGTGTAATCCCCCCCACAGACCGTATATTTAGACTGCAGTGTCGGACCCTCTGTCTCTCTTAGCTTTGGATTTCTACATTATGGTTAAGATTTACTATTCCAATACCAACATTTTAATGTCAATTTTACCAACACAATTTTGGCACCTGTCTTCATGTGCCAAAAGTTTAGCAAATTGCGGCACTTTACAAGAAGTATTGCGAACAACTAATCTCAAATTTTTAAAAAACTTTTTTAGGCCTGTTGTTTAGGCCTGATTTGAGCGCAATGCGCCACTTTTTAAAGGTGAGTGCGCCAATTTTCTTGAGATGTGCCCCCCCCCCTTAGGAAAATTAAGTTAAAAGAAAACAGTGGGATAAAATCCAGATAGGAAAAAATCTTCAACAATGGTAAATTTATTGAGTGCACAACGTATTGAGTGCACAGCCTGTATAACAGTGTTTAATGTTGTGTCCCCTCAAAATAACTCAACAAATAGCATTAATGTCTAAACCTTGGCAAAGTGAGTACACCCCTAAATGGAAATTTCCAAATTGGGCCTAATTAGCCATCATCCCTTCCCTGCTGTCATGTGACTTGTTAGTGTAACAAGGTTTCAGGTTTGAATGGGGAGCAGGGGGAATAAGAAGATTACTAAGATCCTTAAACTGAGCTAAGAATCATGGAGGGCAAGATCATACAATGGTTTCACAGGAAAGGTTCCACTTAGAACAGGCTCCCCAATGCTCAACCAAAGAAGTTGAGGGCATTATTTAACATTATATCCAGAGGTTGTGCTTTTCAAATAGACATATGAGTGGTTAAAGGGATCAACCCGTCCGTGCTCAGACCATATAGTGCACACTGCATCAAATTGGTCTGCATGGCTGCAAAAGAAAGACTGTAAACTGCTGAAGACAGGCAGATTAAAGACATGGGTTACTTGGACCATATCCTGCGGTCCGATAAGACCAAGATTAAGATGTTTGGTTTACAAAGACAAATGTGTCTTGCCTACAGCTAAGTCCAGTTATGCATGGTGGTGGAAGTGTCATGGTCTGATCCTGCATGAATGCTAATGGCATTGGGGAGCTAGAGTTTATTGAGGGTACCATGAATGCCAACATGTATTGATTGGGTTTTTTCATCACATTTACTAATTTGGAACACGTCTCAGGAAAATTGTGGTGAACCGATAAAAGTGGCACACTGTGCTCTAGTTGGGCTTAAAAAAATCAGTAACATAAAAATTACAGTACCAAAAAACCCACAGTAATTTTCCCTACCTTTACCATTCTGGTGGATTTTTCTGACCACTTTAAGATTTCTGAAAAACCCTAGCATTTTTAGCTTTAAAAAATCTGTTCAAAATATGTGACTGGGTATTCGGGATGTTTCGTACTTTTTCTGAGCTTCAATTTTCTCCTTTATTCCAGTTTCAATTGTGCAAAGTTTATCAAATTGTCAAGTGATGTAGGATGAATGTGCACATTTGTGTGGGGTAGAGTGGTGCAAACATTTTGCCACTTTTCAAAAGATGTATATAATAAATCTCGAAAAAACCCACAACACTTTAAACAAACCCATTTCTCACACCAAATTCTCAAAATGACGAGCATGGCGAAAAGTTGCAAATAATTGCGCAAATGCTTAATCAATCTTTTTTTTAAAATAAAGGGGTACACCATTGGCCAGCATTCGGAACATTTAGTTCCGAACGCTGTTTGCGTGCTGTGGGGGTCGCCATGCCCCCTTGTGACATCATACCACGCCCCCTCAATGCAAGTCCATAGACTTGCATTGAGGGGGGGCATGGGGTGACATCACGAGGGGGCATGGCCGACCCCCTCAGCTCGCACTAAATGTTCCAAATGCTTGCCAGTGGAGTACTCCTTTAAAGACAGAAAGAGTTGTGCTAAATTTGGTACAAAATGCTTGATAAACCCCCCTTTTCTCATTTTAGTTAGAACGTAACTGGCATCCCACAAACCTTTATGTATGGCCACATTGAACGTGCTTGGGTTAAAATTCTTCATATCACAGTATTTTTCTAGATAGCTAGTAGCAGCGTAGCAGGCAAACTCATGTACTGTATGTTTCCTTTGCCTGAGAAACACCTTGCCTTCATAATGGGGAGCCTAATTAGAGTCAATGAAGAAAGATTCAAGAAATGAAGGACTCGCATGCTGTTCAGTATTATAAAAACAACTCCATTAGTCCATGTGGCAGCAGTTTAAGTTCCAAAGCTCAGTAGTGGTTTTGTGTTAATCTTTGTTCAACCTTCGGGCTCACTTCTGTAGCCACATGTTAAGTATGTTCATTGTACGCGTGTAATGAATTCCTCTTAATATTTAAACTGTTTTCCTTGGAAGGAGCTTTCAGCAATTCAAATAAGAAAACAGCACAAACTGCGGAACTGGCTGGATGGCTACTTACAAATGCATTTTGAGCAGCCCTTCAACACTATGTATGTATATACATATATATATATATATATATATATATATATATATATAGATATAGATATAGATATAGATATAGATATAGATATATATATATATATATATATATATATATATATATATATATATCTGCCTCAACAGACATCTCATCTCATTTATATATCTGGGTGCAATACCTATGCATGCTCATTACTTCATCCCGATACAGATAAACTCTATTGTCTCGACTGTTCAGTGTATTAAATTCACCTGAGGCAGCCCTAGACATCAGAAGGTCCCTGTGCAAGAAAAAAAAGTACATGGACCTTTTGTTCCCAACAATTAATTTGCTCTGAATGAAGTGCACCCCCCTCATGGCTGTCAAATCCCACAACAGCGTGCCAATTTCTCTCACAGACTGCAATGCTCCAGTAATTGTGAGCCAAGGGAATCACTGTTGTTGCTTACAGGCAGGCCCGTGGAATGTATGTCCGTTTGCCTTAAAGACCCCTGGGCAGCTATATTTTTTTTTCTTTTTATGACTGCACTTTAAAATAACTTGAACAATGTGTGGTAATGAACATTTTTTTTTTTTAGAAGTAAAGGGAAAACTAGAATTTCTGATGTTGACTGCAGTGCAGACCTACAGCAGTCACAGGCAGACCTGATCTATGGAGCCACTGCAGGTTCCCTTGCAAATCAGAATACATTAAGATTGGGGCAGGCATACAGCCAAAATTACATACATTTTTGTAGAGCATTTGCTGTGATATACAGCATGTGACAACTAATGTTAAGGGCCCCTGTAGCCTTTGTGGAAGGGCCACATAGGACACACAGCGTAGTCTCCCCAAATTTCACCCTCAACTCTCCTCGTTTCACTAGTTTTGCAATGTTTAGTTTGGTGGTATTCTCTGCTCTTCTTTGGGGTACTTACTACTCTAAAAGTTTCTTCTAGGTGTCTCTGGTTGTGTGGCAGATTTCAGGCAGGCAGCTGATCGGCTATACTGTGCAACAGAGGAAAGTTCAACTCGAGTTAAAGAGTTGTGGTGAGACATTGGTGTCAATGTGCTGGGTGATCAGGCATAAAGAGGCAGCCGTGCCCTCTGGTCACCAAGCTACTGAGTGGTCATGTTTCAAGGTTTAATCTGTGTCAAGGGGATTCATAAAATATTTATTGGTTTAGGTTTATACCTGTAGTTATTTAGTCTTATTTATTCTGTTATGGTAACACTTAGTACAGAACATTGCCATAATATTCCCATAGGTGTTTGTCAAAATGTTTTTTATTATTCAGTGTTAAATAATTATTTATTATGAGACAAAATGGGAGGCTTGTATTTGAATGCCAGAGATTGGATCTTGTAGTAATTTGCCAATAAGTGTCACGATGCCGGCTGGCAGGTAGTGGATCCTCTGTGCCAGAGAGGGATTGGCGTGGACCGTGCTAGTGGATCGGTTCTAAGTCACTACTGGTTTTCACCAGAGCCCGCCGCAAAGCGGGATGGTCTTGCTGCGGCGGTAGTGACCAGGTCGTATCCACTAGCAACGGCTCACCTCTCTGGCTGCTGAAGATAGGCGCGGTACAAGGGAGTAGACAGAAGCAAGGTCGGACGTAGCAGAAGGTCGGGGCAGGCAGCAAGGATCGTAGTCAGGGGCAACGGCAGGAGGTCTGGAACACAGGCTAGGAACATACAAGGAAACGCTTTCACTGGCACGATGGCAACAAGATCCGGCAAGGGAGTGCAGGGGAAGTGAGGTGATATAGGGAAGTGCACAGGTGAACACACTAATTGGAATCACTGCGCCAATCAGCGGCGCAGTGGCCCTTTAAATCGCAAAGACCCGGCGCGCGCGCGCCCTAGGGAGCGGGGCCGCGCGCGCCGGGACAGGACCGAGGGAGAGCGAGTCAGGTACGGGAGCCGGGGTGCGCATCGCGAGCGGGCGCTACCCGCATCGCGAATCGCATCCCGGCTGGAAGCGGAATCGCAGCGCCCCGGGTCAGTGGATCTGACCGGAGCGCTGCAGTGGGGAGAGTGTAGCGAGCGCTCCGGGGAGGAGCGGGGACCCGGAGCGCTCGGCGTAACAGTACCCCCCCCCTTGGGTCTCCCCCTCTTCTTAGAGCCTGAGAACCTGAGGAGCAGACTTTTGTCTAGGATGTTGTCCTCAGGTTCCCAGGATCTCTCTTCTGGACCACAACCCTCCCAATCCACTAAAAAAAAGGTTTTCCCTCTGACCTTTTTAGAAGCTAAGATCTCTTTGACGGAGAAGATGTCCGAGGAGCCGGAAACAGGAGTGGGAGGAACAGATTTGGGAGAAAAACGGTTGAGGATGAGTGGTTTAAGAAGAGAAACGTGAAAGGCATTAGGGATACGAAGAGAAGGAGGAAGAAGAAGTTTGTAAGAGACAGGATTAATCTGACACAAAATTTTGAAAGGACCAAGATAGCGTGGTCCCAACTTGTAGCTAGGGACACGGAAGCGGACATATTTAGCGGAGAGCCATACCTTGTCTCCAGGGGAAAAAATGGGAGGAGCTCTTCTTTTCTTATCCGCGAACTTCTTCATGCGTGATGAAGCCTGTAAGAGAGAATTTTGGGTCTCTCTCCATATGATGGAAAGGTCACGAGAAATTTCATCCACAGCGGGCAGACCAGAGGGCAAGGGGGTAGGGAGGGGGGGAAGAGGGTGACGGCCGTACACCACGAAAAATGGGGATTTGGAGGAAGATTCAGAGACTCTGAAGTTATACGAGAATTCGGCCCATGGAAGGAGATCTGCCCAGTCATCCTGGCGGGAGGAAACAAAATGTCGTAAATAATCACCCAAGACCTGGTTAATTCTTTCTACTTGTCCATTGGACTGGGGATGATATGCAGAAGAAAAATTTAATTTAATCTTGAGTTGTTTACAGAGAGCCCTCCAGAATTTAGACACGAATTGGACGCCTCTATCCGAGACGATCTGTGTAGGCAACCCGTGAAGACGAAAAATGTGTACAAAAAATTGTTTAGCCAACTGAGGCGCTGAAGGAAGACCAGGAAGAGGGATGAAATGTGCCATTTTGGAGAATCGATCAACGACCACCCAAATAACAGTGTTGCCACGGGAAGGGGGTAAATCAGTAATAAAATCCATACCAATCAGAGACCAAGGCTGTTCGGGGACAGGCAGGGGATGAAGAAAACCAGCGGGCTTCTGGCGAGGAGTCTTATCCCGGGCACAGATAGTGCAGGCTCGCACAAAGTCCACAACATCCGTCTCCAGAGTCGGCCACCAATAGAAGCGGGAGATGAGTTGCACAGATTTCTTGATGCCCACATGACCTGCGAGATGGGAGGAGTGACCCCATTTAAGGATTCCGAGGCGTTGGCGTGGAGAAACAAAGGTCTTTCCTGGAGGAGTTTGCCTGATGGAGGCTGGAGAAGTGGAGATCAGGCAGTCAGGTGGAATGATGTGTTGCGGAGAGAGTTCAACTTCTGAGGCATCCGAGGAACGAGAGAGAGCATCGGCCCTAATGTTCTTATCGGCAGGCCGAAAGTGAATCTCAAAATTAAATCGGGCAAAGAACAGAGACCACCGGGCCTGGCGAGGATTCAGCCGTTGGGCAGACTGGAGGTAGGAGAGGTTCTTGTGGTCGGTGTAAATAATAACTGGAAATCTTGATCCCTCCAGCAGATGCCTCCATTCCTCAAGTGCTAATTTGATGGCTAGAAGCTCTCGATCCCCGATGGAGTAGTTCCTCTCCGCCGGAGAGAAGGTCCTAGAAAAAAAACCACAAGTGACAGCATGCCCGGAAGAATTTTTTTGTAGAAGAACAGCTCCAGCTCCCACTGAGGAGGCATCAACCTCCAATAGGAAGGGTTTGGAAGGGTCAGGTCTGGAGAGCACGGGAGCCGAAGAAAAGGCAGACTTGAGTCGTTTAAAGGCGTCTTCCGCTTGAGGAGGCCAAGACTTGGGATCGGCATTTTTTTTGGTTAAAGCCACGATAGGAGCCACAACAGTAGAAAAATGTGGAATAAATTGCCTGTAATAATTGGCGAACCCCAAAAAGCGTTGGATAGCACGGAGTCCGGAGGGGCGTGGCCAATCTAATACGGCAGAGAGTTTGTCTGGATCCATTTGTAGTCCCTGGCCAGAGACCAAGTATCCTAGAAAAGGAAGAGATTGGCATTCAAACAGACATTTTTCAATTTTGGCATAGAGTTGATTGTCCCGAAGTCTCTGAAGAACCATACGTACATGCTGGCGGTGTTCTTCTAGATTGGCAGAAAAAATTAGGATATCGTCCAGATATACAACAACACAGGAGTATAACAGATCACGAAAAATTTCATTAACAAAGTCTTGGAAGACAGCAGGGGCGTTGCACAGGCCAAAGGGCATGACCAGATACTCAAAGTGTCCATCTCTGGTGTTAAGTGCCGTTTTCCACTCATCCCCCTCTCTGATGCGGATGAGGTTATAGGCACCTCTTAAGTCCAGTTTAGTAAAGATGTGGGCACCTTGGAGGCGATCAAAGAGTTCAGAGATGAGGGGTAGGGGGGTAGCGGTTCTTAACCGTGATTTTATTAAGACCGCGGTAGTCAATGCAAGGACGTAGGGAGCCATCTTTTTTGGACACAAAGAAAAATCCGGCTCCGGCAGGAGAGGAGGATTTACGGATAAAGCCCTTTTTTAAATTTTCCTGGACGTATTCAGACATGGCAAGAGTCTCTGGGGCAGAGAGAGGATAAATTCTGCCCCGGGGTGGAGTAGTGCCCGGGAGGAGGTCGATAGGACAATCATAAGGCCTGTGAGGAGGTAGAGTCTCAGCTTGTTTTTTGCAGAAAACATCCGCGAAGTCCATATAAGCCTTAGGGAGACCGGTTACTGGAGGAACCACAGAGTCACGGCAAGGGTTACTGGGAACCGGTTTTAGACAGTCCTTGGAACAAGAGGGCCCCCAACTCTTGATCTCCCCAGTGGACCAATCCAGGGTTGGGGAATGAAGTTGAAGCCAGGGAAGTCCAAGGAGAATTTCCGAGGTGCAATTGGGGAGGACCAAAAGTTCAATCCTCTCGTGATGAGATCCGATGCTCATTAGAAGGGGCTCCGTGCGGAAACGTATGGTACAGTCCAATCTTTCATTGTTTACACAATTGATGTAAAGGGGTCTGGCGAGACTGGTCACTGGGATGTTGAACCTGTTGACGAGGGAGGCCAAAATAAAATTTCCTGCAGATGCAGAGTCCAAGAAGGCCACAGTAGAGAAGGAGAAGGCAGAGGCAGACATCCGCACAGGCACAGTAAGACGTGGAGAAGCAGAGTAGACATCAAGGACTGTCTCACCTTTGTGCGGAGTCAGCGTACGTCTTTCCAGGCGGGGAGGACGGATAGGACAATCCCTCAGGAAGTGTTCGGTACTAGCACAGTACAGGCAGAGGTTCTCCATGTGGCGTCGTGTCCTCTCTTGAGGTGTCAGGCGAGACCGGTCGACCTGCATAGCCTCCACGGCGGGAGGCACAGGAACGGATTGCAGGGGACCAGAGGAGAGAGGAGCCGAGGAGAAGAAACGCCTCGTGCGAACAGAGTCCATATCTTGGCGGAGCTCCTGACGCCTTTCGGAAAAACGCATGTCAATGCGAGTGGCTAGGTGAATGAGTTCATGTAGATTAGCAGGAATTTCTCGTGCGGCCAGAACATCTTTAATGTTGCTGGATAGGCCTTTTTTAAAGGTCGCGCAGAGGGCCTCATTATTCCAGGATAATTCTGAAGCAAGAGTACGGAATTGTACGGCATACTCGCCAACGGAAGAATTACCCTGGACCAGGTTCAACAGGGCAGTCTCAGCAGAAGAGGCTCGGGCAGGTTCCTCAAAGACACTTCGGATTTCCGAGAAGAAGGAGTGTACAGAGGCAGTGACGGGGTCATTGCGGTCCCAGAGCGGTGTGGCCCAAGACAGGGCTTTTCCAGACAGAAGGCTGACTACGAAAGCCACCTTAGACCTTTCAGTGGGAAACTGGTCCGACATCATCTCCAGATGCAGGGAACATTGGGAAAGAAAGCCACGGCAAAACTTAGAGTCCCCATCAAATTTATCCGGCAAGGATAGGCGTAGACCAGGAGCGGCCACTCGCTGCGGAGGAGGTGCAGGAGCTGGCGGAGGAGATGACTGCTGAAGCTGTGGTAGTAACTGCTGTAGCATAACGGTCAGTTGAGACAGCTGTTGGCCTTGTTGCGCTATCTGTTGTGACTGCTGGGCGACCACCGTGGTAAGGTCAGCGACAACTGGCAGAGGAACTTCAGCGGGATCCATGGCCGGATCTACTGTCACGATGCCGGCTGGCAGGTAGTGGATCCTCTGTGCCAGAGAGGGATTGGCGTGGACCGTGCTAGTGGATCGGTTCTAAGTCACTACTGGTTTTCACCAGAGCCCGCCGCAAAGCGGGATGGTCTTGCTGCGGCGGTAGTGACCAGGTCGTATCCACTAGCAACGGCTCACCTCTCTGGCTGCTGAAGATAGGCGCGGTACAAAGGAGTAGACAGAAGCAAGGTCGGACGTAGCAGAAGGTCGGGGCAGGCAGCAAGGATCGTAGTCAGGGGCAACGGCAGGAGGTCTGGAACACAGGCTAGGAACATACAAGGAAACGCTTTCACTGGCACGATGGCAACAAGATCCGGCAAGGGAGTGCAGGGGAAGTGAGGTGATATAGGGAAGTGCACAGGTGAACACACTAATTGGAATCACTGCGCCAATCAGCGGCGCAGTGGCCCTTTAAATCGCAAAGACCCGGCGCGCGCGCGCCCTAGGGAGCGGGGCCGCGCGCGCCGGGACAGGACCGAGGGAGAGCGAGTCAGGTACGGGAGCCGGGGTGCGCATCGCGAGCGGGCGCTACCCGCATCGCGAATCGCATCCCGGCTGGAAGCGGAATCGCAGCGCCCCGGGTCAGTGGATCTGACCGGAGCGCTGCAGTGGGGAGAGTGTAGCGAGCGCTCCGGGGAGGAGCGGGGACCCGGAGCGCTCGGCGTAACAATAAGACACATCATCACTGGAGTATTGGGGAACTCAAGAGCATTGGCAATCTGTCAATGGGAGAATCAAGAGGTGAGTGCAATTTCCTTTTTTTTTACTCCTCAAACAACCCCTTTTAGTTTGGGTCTTAAAAAAAACAGTCCTAGCAAAATTGTTATTTTAAAGGGTGCATAGCAACCCATCAAAGCTCATTGGTTGGTAGTTATGGACAAAACCAGACAGTTTTTCTCTCAAACAGATGGAAAAATCTGGGCCAATGTGTGAATCCAAATTCCCTGTCCATAGGATCCCTGCCTGTAAAGGTCAGTTAGGAAGCCTTGTTCTGCAGGTTCCTCATAATGGAGAACAGCATGTATAGTATTGGTAGGGTATAGAAAAAAAAAGACATACTCTGGGAATTGCAGCAATGTTCACTTTTATCTCACTTGTTCAAAAAGTCATTACAATAGAGAAATGAACATATTCACCCAGTACAAGAAACAATTCAGAGATCCTCTCAGCGCAGTGTCTTAAGAGCGGTTCATCCTGAGCTTGCTGTAGCAGGATGATTCACTCCTGGCCGCATGGAGACGCTGTTCCCGAGGGTGTGGAAGAGCTCGCTGGCGTGCGAGCAGCTGGAGGAACGTTTTAGGAGTCCCCTCCCTTTGTCAACCTAACTTCCGTGAACCCATCACCTTCTACTAATACAGGTGAATTCTCGCGAGATTTCATTTCTATATAAAATAGTATAAAACTGATAAGTATATAAATATACATATAACAATAGACATACATATAAATAGTTCAGGATCGCAACAGCATTTCAAAAGAAAACATTAAAATTACATTGTTCATTAATGCCTCTTGGTGTGACAGTATTTAAATGATGTATCCAATATACCTCCCTTTGATCTAATCTCTTTTTTATTTGATCTAAATTCATTCCATCAATCTTCTCCAGTATTAACCACCTCAGATCACTGGTTTGATGTCTGTTTTCAATAAAGTGCCTGTCGAGACTGGTTTCACCATATTTTTCCAACCGATCGTCTCGGGGGTCGACTCAGTCCTGTATCCACTAGCGGTCTATGTGGATACATTTTTGCAGAAAATTGTGAAAAGATTGCCAAATTGTTTACAAGATACAAATGATTTCCTTGATCATGTTACAGATATTGATATAGAAGGAACAATGTCACTATGCACACTCGATATCAAGAGCCTGTATACTAACATTCCGTCAGATGAAGGTATGCTGGCAATTAAAGAGGAGCTGATTAAAGACAACACTTTGGATAATACACAAATAAGGTTTATAATGGATCTGCTGGAACTTATATTGTATAAGAATTACTTCAGGTTTGGACAGGATTTCTTTCTGCAACAACAGGGGACTTCGATGGGGTCCCCTGTCGCACCAAGTTTAGCGAATATCTTTTTGAGTAAATTTGAGAATAAGTTTATTCCAGCACATCCATTATCCAAATATGTAAAAAAAAAATGGCTGGGATATGTAGATGACTGCTTTGCATTATGGACAGGTACAACAGATGATCTCTTGGTGTACATGCAGTATTTGAATGGTTGCCATCAATTAATAGAGTTCACCTGTGAGTCTGATTCTAATTCCATACATTACCTAGATGTGGAGGTCAGAGTTAAAAATGGGAAGTTTGAGACCACCTTATTTTCAAAAGAAAGTGACAGGAATGACCAGTTGCATAAAAAGAGTGGACATGCCCCCCCCCCCCAAAAAAAAAAATATTTAAAGGGATTCCGAAAGGGCAATTAATAAGAGCTAAGAGGATCTGTACTACAGAGGAAGAGTTTATAAAAAATAAGGAAAAGATTATTGAGAAATTCATACAAAGGGGTTATGAAAGAACGGAACTAATAAAAGTAGGGGAAGAGGTAGAACAGATCCCTAGGGAAGCGTTAAGAAAAAGGAATAAGAAGAATGAAAATAAAAGGGGTTTCACGTACTTGTCAACCTATGATGGTCATGCGAAATTAATTAGGAGAGTAGTGAACAAATATTGGAGTATATTAAAAGCTGATGAAAAATATGGGCATTTATTTAAACAGAAGCCAAGATTTATTTATCGAAATAATAAATCGATAGCAAACCATTTGATATGAGCAGACATTACTGAGAAAAAAAGAGTCCAAACCAAAATTTCTAAAAACACAAAAACAGGGACGTTTTCATGTATGTCCTGTCAAAACTGTAATAGCATTATTAAAGGAGATTATGTCACACACCAAACCCAAGGAAATAAAATTAAACTTAAAGGGTTTCATACCTGTAATTCTAAGCAAGTCATCTATATGCTAAAATGCCCATGCGGCATGTCATATGTGGGACAGACATGTCGTATGATAAAAGTGAGATTAAATGAACATAGAAGCTCCATTAGGACTTACAAGAAAAAGTTAGAAGAAAAAGAAAATGTAGCCATGGAAAAATATGGTGAAACCAGTCTCGCCAGGCACTTTATTGAAAACAGACATCAAACCAGTGATCTGAGGTGGTTAATACTGGAGGAGATTGATGGAATGAATTTAGATCAAATAAAAAAAGAGATTAGATCAAAGGGAGGTATATTGGATACATCATTTAAATACTGTCACACCAAGAGGCATTAATGAACAATGTAATTTTAATGTTTTCTTTTGAAATACTATTGCGATCCTGAACTATTTATATGTATGTCTATTGTTATATGTATATTTATATGCTTATCGGTTTTATACTATTTTATACAGAAATGAAATCTCGCAAAAATTCACCTGTATTAGTAGAAGGTGATGGTTTCACGGAAGTTAGGTTGAGAAAGGGAGGGGACTGCTGAAACATTCCTCCAGCTGCTCGCACGCCAGCGAGCTCTTCCACACCCTCGGACCAGCGTCTCCGTGCGGCCAGGAGTGAATCATCCTGCTACAGCAAGCTCAGGATTAACCGCTCTTAAGACACCGCGCTGAGAGGATCTCTGAATTGTTTCTTGCACTGGGTGAATATGTTCGTTTCTCTGTTGTAATGACTTTTTGAACAAGTGAGATAAAAGTGAACATTGCTGCAATTCCCAGAGTATGTCTTTTTTTTTTTCTATATTGGATTTTTATTCGGGAGAGGGAGCCCTGAATGAGACATAGGGAAGCCACCCATATGTGCACACCTGTAATCTAATTTGTTGCTTTATGGACTTGTAGAATTGCTAGGGTTCTTCTACAACAATGTACTCTTTTGATTCCAATGACATGTCAAAGGATGATTAAAGTGTAACCATCATGAAACTGTGAGTGAGGGGAATCATCGGATGGAAATAAATGGTTAA
Source organism: Hyla sarda (assembly GCF_029499605.1). NCBI lineage: Eukaryota > Metazoa > Chordata > Amphibia > Anura > Hylidae > Hyla > Hyla sarda. The sequence goes on along the minus strand of NC_079195.1, from coordinate 136,115,242 downwards.
ACAAGCAGACACTCAGAGCACCATCTGTGTAGCACTTTTGCGGACCTTCTGAATAGAATATGTGGGTGGCTTATTTGGAGGAAAGCCCTGTCAGTAAGTAGCTCTCTCCCACTCATGTCCTTTATTTTGTCCTTTCAGATAAGGGCATCTATAAAACTGCTCATAAAGTACCATTGCTCATGACGTGAACTGCTAGACTGCTAAAGAACTTAAATATTTTTATTTACTCCAGTGGCTAACAAGAACAGTTCAGTAATACAATAGTTTCATTAATTGTTTTTGGACAAGTTTCTTATGTATTACCTAGGCCGGGTTCACACAAGATACATTTTTTTTTGCGTTTATTGTATTTTATATGCCCCATTTTGCTGATTGCGGGCACATTTTTCAGGCAAATCATCATGTAAAATATAGTATGTGCTGAATTTTACACAGTATGTACCCAGCCTTAGAGTAATAACACTATGGATATATTTGAACACAGCAATAGTAGCAAGGTTGCCACCATTATGCCTCCATATAAAGGCCTCTATATAAATATATGGTCAGTTGCCAGTATAGCCTGCAACAAAAGACAAAAACAAAAAAAATTCATAATATGTTAAACACTAAAAACACTGCCTTAAAAGGACTAAAATTGTAGGATATAATCTTTACTATTTAGGAAAACCCTGCTTGCATTTGTGTATTTCTTTTTCCTTGAATTTATGTGAATCAAAAAGAATGATGTAGTCAGTCCTCATTTTGTTCTCATAAATGGGAATAGAGCCAATGATACAGATGTACAGTGGGCAATGGAAGGCCCGATTTGACCTGTACGTATTTGTTTTCTGTTAATTCTATTGTCTTAAATAGTGAGTTACAGTCTAAATCAAACAGAAGCTTTGTGTAAGTCCCTTTGTAGAGATGACATGCAGCGGTTACATGGACAGTTACGTTTTCTTAGCTCTATTTCATGAACATTGTTTTCTGTGTTGTTCTCCTTTACATTGCAAATGTGGAGTGAATGAAAGTCACTTTCAGGGTATGGTCCCAGGTATTTCATGCTGCGCAAAATCTGCTGCACAGTGGGAAATATGCTGCATATTCTCCGATAAGAATACACACAGTTAAGTGAGGTTTGGAGGTGGGTCCACGTGTAGGCGTGACTGTGATGCGCGGCCCTACCTCCAGACATCACTGCACACAGGGCTCTCATTGGAGAGTATGAGGCGTATTTCCTGCTGCTCAGCAGATTTTGAGTATTGTGAAATATGCTGTGTAAGCACAACATGGGACCAAACTTTTTAACTACACAATTAACAAGCATTTTAACTAGAAAACCCTCTTAAAGAGGAGCTGGGGTCAACTATAAATAGCCATTTTCTTAATATGTATAGTTATGTTGGGGGGGGGGCTGATCACATAGCCTGTTCCCCAACTATAAGGTGTTACATATCCATCTGACGGTCCGTCAGATGGGTGGGGCTTCATTATGGGCTGCGATGACAGTGCAGGCTATGAGTGGGGCGCCATATAGATATCGACAGCAGCATGATCAGAGCTGGATGCCTGAGGCCGTACTAAGTGTGAACACAAAGGAACTGCTGCCATGACACCCTTCCTCATTTATCCCTTGTGACTCAGTTAGCCACTACTACCTCTATGAACTCCTAGTTGCTTAACACAAATGCAAAATTTTTCTGCCAGTTTTTCATTCACCATTTTTTTTTTTCAAAGCCAGGAGTAGAATGCATAGGAATGAAAAAATAAAAAAAAAGGGTTTTGTATCCCACTTTCGTGCCAGATTAACTTTGGCTCAAAAAAAAATAAATAAAAAAAAAACAATAGAGCTCAAAAACTACAGAGAGAGACATTAAAAAATCAATAAATAAACAAAAAAAATAAAACACACAAGAAATACGATATGCGTGAAGCCAGCCTGATTTTCTTATTAGACCTTTCTCACATGCAGTAGACAGAACTTTATTGTAGAGCTGCTCAGTTTGCATTCTGTCTGCATCCACCTTCAGGACAGTAATTGTTTTTCTTTCCTAATTGGAATTATGTCCCATGGTTAGTTTTGTATGGCTTCAAATTATTTCTCATTGCTCATCGTGTAAGTATTCAATATCGCTGAACTTGGCATTAGTACAGCACCTCAACCCAGGCTCCTACAGCTTTCTGTACATAGAATTAATTCTTCATTTAATTTGAAACTTCAATCCAAAGAACATGAAAACCTCTATCTTCAAACTACAGTAAAATGAACCACTGGGGAGAAAGAACCAACGCTATAGAAGTTACTGCAATGAAGTTTAATGCTATATAGGTAATTATGTTGTAATGGATTTTAGATTACATTTGATTAACTAAAACCGCCGATGGAGATGGCACGGAAAGAAAATTGAGAAATGGGTTGAAACATGTCAAAGTCTAACCATTTGATGTTTCTTAAAGCTATAGAGCGGTTCTGCGAAAAGCATGCTGCATTTTCTCTTCAAACTTTCATAGATAACATTTACCAATGATAGATTTTATAGGTTTTTGTTTTTGTCATTTAGTGTTGATTGCATTGTGGATGAAGATTTCAATACTGTCGCTGAAAAGTAGAATATAGGCCAAGCTAAAAAGCATGTGGGTGACTGACTTTTGCTATGTATGCAGGATATTGTCTAGGAAGGGGCTTCAATATAATGAAAACTCCTGCCAATTGCCATCAGTTCCCAAATATCATTTAACCCCTTAACGACACCGGACGTAAATGTACGTCCTGGTGAGCTGGTACTTAACGCACCAGGATGTACATTTACGTCCTATGCATAACCGCGAGCATCGAAGCGATGCTCGGGTCATGTGCGGCAGGTCCCGGCTGCTTATAGCAGCCAGGGACCCGCCGGTAATGGCGGACATCCGCGATCGCGCGGATGTCCACCATTAACCCCTCAGATGCTGTGATCAATATAGATCACAGCATCTGCAGCATCACTAAAGTGGATGATCGTATCACCCGCAGCGCTGCCGGGGTGATCCGATCATCCAGAACGGCACACGGAGGTCCCCTCACCTGCCTCCGCTGCCTTCCTCGGGTGTTCTGCTCTGGTCTGCGATCGAGCAGACCAGAGCCCAAGATGACTAATAACACTGATTACACTGATAACCGATAACACTGATTGCTATAAATAGTCCCCTATGGGGACTATTAAAGTGTAAAAATAAAAGTAATTTTTTTTTAAAGTAAAAAAAAATAGAAAAAAACCCTCCAATTAAAACGTAAATTGTCCCATTTTCCTTATTTCACCCTATTTTCGCTATTTCAGTGTAAAAAAAATATTTTATATACATTTTTGGTATCGCCACGTGCATAAATATCCAAACTATTAAAATAAAATGTTAATGATACCATACGGTGAATGGCGTGAATGTAAAAAAGAAAAGCCCAAAATAGCTGCTTTTTTATGACATTTTATTCCAATTTTTTTAAATAAAAAATGTATTAAAAGTTTTATACAAGCAAATATGGTATCATTAAAAAGTACAGATCACGGCACAAAAAATTAGTCCTCATACCGCCACTTATAAGGAAAAATGAAAAAAATATAGGTCTTCAAAATAGGAGGATTTTAAACGTACTAATTTGGTTAAAAAGTGTGATTTTTGTAAGCGCAACAGTAATAGAAAAGTATGTTATCATGGGTATCATTTTAATCGTATTGACCCAAAGAATAAAGAACACATGTCATTTTTACCGTAAATGGTACGGCGTGAAAACAAAACCTTCCAAAATTTGCAAAATTGTGGTTTTCTTTTTAATTTCCCCACACAAATAGTCTTTTTTGGGTTGCACCATACATTTTAGGGTAAAGTGAGTGTTGACATTACAACGAACAACTGGTCGCGCAAAAGTCCTTAAGGCCCAAATGGGCTGAGTCCTTAAGGGATTAAAACATTTTCCAGCTGTAGTGCCTTCCTATTAAAGCTATCCACACCCATAACATTTCTACTTGAAGTGCTTTTTAGCAGAGCCACCCACAGTGCCCCCCACAGTGCCCCTGAACTTGCATGATGCCTAGAAGAACTTCACAAGGTCTTCCACTGAACAAACAATATATTATCTATTGCTTGCTGGATCCCATGCTGGTTTCTACTCCCTGACTTGGGGTCTGTGACCGCAGCAGGTAATCGCTTTAGCGGATCACAGTTGTGCCAGGGACTAGTGGGAAAACCCAGCAATCTTAAGAACAGCAGCAGTAAGGTTCAGTAAGATTATATATCTTTTTATTTTTTATGATATTCTCACTTACATTGTTGTGAAAAACGGATACAATCTTTAATATCTGTCATTTGATCCCCCTTCTTCACACAGTAGGAGAAATAGTATGTTATATGGTACAACTATTGAAAGTGCATCTGCCACTTTTTGCATACCACCCTGGGTTTTTATTGGTCTTAAAAAATATACAAAAGACGAAACTGTAAAAACTGCCTATCATAAATGCCGTCATCCAGTACTGTTAGGGGGAGACTTACCAACTTTTCCTTTGGACAGGTTTTGATGAGTTGCCCATTGAAGAGACCTTTTATATATATATTTTTTTTTATGATATCTTTAGATTTATTAGGTTTCAGCTATGTTTTTCTGCAAAAAGTATTGAGGCAATGATTACCTATATATCAGTGTATGCAGAGCACACATATCTAAACAAAAGGTTGCATAACATTCTTAAATTTCACCATTTCAGCTGTTTTCTATTGTTGAAGATGGTTACGTTTTTTATTAGATGTGTGACAAGATTACAAAAAAGAAGCATAAACATGTGAGAGCTCAGTATAATTACTGTGTGATATATGTGAGTAGAACGACCATACGAAGAAACTATGAGCATTACCTTTGCCGTGGCCGCACAATGCTATTCTTAAAGTGGTACTCCAGTGAAAAACTATTCTGTTCATATCAACTGGCTCCAGAAAATTAAACAGATTTGTAAATGACTTCTATTAAAAATATCTTAATCCTTCCAGTACTTATCAGCTGTTACAGCTTGCGCTCCGGCCGCACATGTCAGCCGCCAGCGCATTGTCCCTGCTCCCGGTGGGGCCGGGATTTGCATCGCGGGACGCACCCGCATGCGAATCCTGGCCCGTCACTTAGCTGCTTCCCCTAACTCCTCTGCTAGTTTGTTTCAGCTCCGGCAAGCGTGTCCCCGTCCTGTAGGGCGTGCGCGTGCCAGAGCTTAAAAATTTTAAGGGCCAGTGCGCTTATAATTATCACTCTCACCTGACACTTTTCTTTAAAGTCCCTGCACCTCCCCCACTTCTCTGCCAGTTCTTCAGTGCCATTTGCCTGAGAGAAAGCATTCCTATTGCTTGTTTGCCATTCCCGTGTATCCAGACCTTCCTGCTACATTTTTTTAATACAAACCTTTGCCGCCTGCCTTGACTTTCTGCTATGTTTGACTACGCCTCATCCTTTGGTACCTCACCTTGCCCAGTTACCTGTGTGGTTGAGCCGTAGCAACCTGGGTGTTGCCTGCCGCAGCAAGCCCATCCTGCCTTGCGGCGGGCCCTGGTTAAGACCAGTGGCACCTTTGACTCCGCTCCCTGATATGGTCCGAGTCATCAGCCACACAGGTGGAGGATCCACTTCCAACTTCATGACAGCCTACATTTCGGTATGTGACATCAGCTGCTGTATGCTACAGACCAAGTTGAGTTGTTCTTTTCTGTCTGACCACAGTGCTCTCTGCTGACACCTCTGTCTGTGTCAAGAACTGTCCAGAGAAGGAGCAAATCCCTGTAGCAAACCTATCCTGCTCTGGACAGTTTCTTCCTTGGACAGAAGTGTCAGCAGAGAACACTGTGGTCAGACTGAAAAGAGCAACTCAACTTCCTCTGGACCAGACAGCAGCTAATAAGTACTGGAAGGATTAAGATTTTTAATAGAAGTAATTTACAAATCTGTTTAACTTTCTGGCACCAGTTGATTTGAAAAAGAAAATGTTTTCCATCGGAGTACCCCTTTAAGTAGAAAATATTGTTTTATTAATATGGCACAATGTGTGATAAATTGAGTAAAAGTTTTAGGCTGATAACTTTTGTCCACAAGGAATTTGATGACAGCTAGATGCTAGATACAGTTAATGCACATGCATGTATTTTCCACTCCAAATGTACTACAGAAGACAACAGCAATTCAAATTGAAATATCATCATTTATTTACCATAATCATACATAGATGTATATGTAACTAAAGGAGTAACTAAAATTATTTTGCTTTGTTACTTTTTCATTAGTATTAGAATACAGTCATATGAACCACTATTGTTGCATTCCGACACCAAACCATAACTGTTCGTTCATTGGTTGGACACACTTAAAGCCACAGATTGGTATAACAAGAATAACTATTTTTTGCAGTTATCTTCTGTTTACATTTACAAGTCTTATTTGTTTTTATTAAGATTTTTTAAAATATGTTCACACATAGAAATACTTCAGAGGGCATAAAATACTGCAAACATACAAAACAAAAGTACATTCAATCATCCCAGCAAACACATCACTATCCATCCATATCCCAAGTCATAAGAACACTATACAGACAAGCAGCTTATATCAAATGAATTACAGAAACGGCATCAAAATATAGGTCACTGTGATACATGGGAAAAGCTCCTCGTAATCTAGAGAATAACTGTAAGACGTGTGTAGAGAAAATACGAAAGGGAAAGGGAGGTAAAAAGAATGCAAGGAAAGAGGTAAAAACATAAAACAAACGAGGCTTAAAGCAAATCTATCACCCAATTATGTTCTACACAATTGGGAGTCCAATATGTCGCAAAGATAGAAACACTCTTCTATTATCCCAAACAGTACAACAAAGAATACTGCATAAATTGGCTAATAGGAGAAATTAAGAAATATAATAATTGTCATGTACATTAACCCCTTAAAGGGGTACTCCCATGGAAGCCTTTTTTTTTAAAATCAACTGGTGTCAGAAAGTTAAACAGGTTTGTGAATGACTTCCATTAAAAAAATGTAATCCTTCCAGTACTTATTAGCTGCTGAATACTACAGAAGAAATTGTTTTCTTTTTGGAACCAAGAGCTCTCTGCTGACATTATGACCACAGTGCTTTCTGCTGACATATCTGTTCATTTTAAGAGCTGTCCAGAGAAGGAGAAAATCCCTATAGAAAACATATGCTGCTCTGGACAGTGTCATCAATTTTACTCTGTTATGACATCACTCATTTAACCATAAAATGTACAGCGCAACCAAAAAAAACAAAAAACAACATTATTTATGTGGGGAAATTGAAAAGAAAATTGAAATTTATGAAATTTTGAAAGGTTTTGTTTTCACACTGTACACTTTATGGTAAAAATTACATGTTTTTTTTATTCTGTGGGTAAATACGATTAAAATGATACTCATGTTATATGCATTTTAATCATTTTACCACTTTAAAAAAAAAATCACAAAATATTTTAACAAAATTAGTGTGTTTAAAATTGCCTTATTTTGACAACCTATAACTGTCTCATTTTTCTGTATACAGGGCGGTTTGAGGGCTAATTTTTTGCGCCCTGTGATCTGGAGTTTTAATTGGTACCACTTTTGCTTATATCTTTCTTTTTAATCCCTTTTCATAAATTTTTTGTGAATAAAATGTGACTAAAAAGCAGCAATTTTAGACTTTCTTTTTTTTTTTTTTACGTTTATGCCGTTCACCATACGGTATAATTAACATTATATTTTTATAGTTCAGACATTTATGTATGTGGAAATGCCAAATATGTTTATTATTTTTTTTATTACTTTTTTAATGCTTTTTGTGGGTAAATTGGAAAAAGGAATGATTTACATTTTTATTAGGGGAGGGGATTTTTCACATTTTTTAAAACTTTTTAAAACTTTTTTACACTTTTTATGTCCCCATAGGGGACTATTTATTGAGATAATTTAATTGCTAATACTGTTCAGTGCTTTGCATAGGGCATAGCATTGATCAGTATTATTGGCGATCTTCTGCTCTGGTCTGCTCGCTCTCAGACCAGAGCAGAAGAACCCGGAAGACGGTTGGGGGCAGTTGAGGGGAACTCTGGCCGCCATGCTGGATGATCGGTTCACCGCAGTATTGCTCACTTCCTCTGGGGGGTTAATGGCGAACATCAGCGCAATCGCTGATGTCCGCCATTGCCTGCAGGTCCTTGGCTGCTGATAGCAGCCAGGACCTGCCATGCATGACGTGAGCACAGGTCCAGTGCTAAGTTCCACAGCACCATGACGCACATTTATGTCCATTGTCCTTAATGGGTTAATATACACTAAAATTGACTCCCTCTTATCTTTGATTACACTGTGATCTTTGGTTGATCTTATCAGCCACTTTAGAGCTTCATGGCTTTTTGGCTACCAGTGATCAGACTTTGGGTTTCACTTGGGAGAGGCATGGTTAGGCCAGTGACTATAATAGCCCAACAGCACCTCCGTAGAGTGAACCTTAACAAGATACATAGAGGTTACATTGGTCCTGATTTACTAAGAGTGGAGTGTAGTTTTCTTTGTGAGATTTTATTCCCCACAAGTATTTTTCCACGGGGTCCCTCAACATGCGATCCCTCAACAGTGGTCCCTCAACATGCGATGGTAATTTTTTTCCAAATGAACCATCGTTTGTTGAAACCATCGTATATTGAGGGATCCGTGCAATGTTAAACATAGGAAGGTATACTCACCTGTCCCGGACCGTCACCGCTGCCCTGGATGTCGCCGTCCATCGCTGTCGCCGCATCCCCGTGGTGTCCCCGCCGCTCCAGAGCGTCTCCGCTGCCCGAGATCGTCGTTCCTTATCGCCGTCATCACATTGCTACGCACACCGCTCCTATCGGATGACGGGATGGCGTGCGCGGCGACATGATGATGACGATGGAGAGCGACGGCGATGCAGGGGATCCCGAAGAGGACAGTCTGGAGCGCCGGGGACGGTAAGAGACCATCACCGGAGCACACAGGGCACCGTAAACGGCTATCCGGTGGCAGCTGAAGCAGTCTGCGCTGCCGGATAGCCGTTTATGCGATGGCCCGACATACAAAAGCATCCTATGTTGATGCTGCCTTCAACATGAAATGGCCTCTGAGAGGCCATAGTATGTTGAAATTATCGTATGTCGGGGCCATCGTAGGTCGGGGGTCACTGTACTAAGGTTTCCCTATGTTTTGCACTTTTCCCTATGTTTTGCATTTTTCCCTATGTTTTGCTTTCTTTTTTACACAGGCTCTGATCTGTAAGGTTTTCCTCAGCTCAAGTCCATTACATTTTCTGTGGAAAAATGAGTAAATATTTTGAGATTTTTTTTAAATGTCAGAAACACGCCCCCTTTTTTCCAGCCCCCACACCCCTTTTCAGATTTTCTAAGTAAAATGGAGAATTGGTCAGGTTTTTTTAAATCCTGGCGCAAATTCTGGCACACAACCCGGTAAAATAGGACAGGTTTACAACGGTAAATCAAGGCCATTATCTTCATGCTATCAATTAGTTGGGATTTTAGCTCCCGGACTCCATGAATACTATGTTCTGCATATCTCAGACAATTACAAATTTTTTTCATACAGATAAACATAAAATTATAGACAGTTTCCTGAGTCCAATTTGAGTAGGTGACGTAACTTAAAGGGGTATTCCGGGCAAAAACATCTTATCCCCTATCCAAAGGATAGGGGATAAGATGTCTGATCATGGGGGGCCCGCTGCTGGGACCCCTACCATCTCCCTGCAGCACCCGCATTCTATGCGGGGCTGCATCTCAGTTTCAGAAACCTCCCGGACTGGAGACGTGATGTTACTCCATGCCCCCTTGTGATGTCTCGTCACGCCCACTCCATTCAGCCGTCACGCCCCCTTCCATAGACATGAATGTAGGGGGTGTGATGTGATGTCACAAGGGGACGTAGCAATATGTCACGTCTCCAGTCCCGGAAGCCCGGAATAAAGGGTTTACCCAGTGGCTGGGGATTCTAAAGTATGCTTGTATGCCTCCATCGCCCTCTTGATGCCTTAAGTGTCCTGCTATGGTATTGAGAGAGATCATCTTCCTGAGCTGCAGCGTGACTAGTTGAGCCCAAGAAGCACCCAGGCCTTGTGTGTTACACTGCTGATCAACGGATCGCTGCAGCCATCGATTAACTAAGATGAAGTTAGGAAGACGATCGTTCTGCTGAGGAAGACAATCGTTGCGGGGACTGGAGCAGGTCACTAGTGTTGAGCGTGAATATTCAAAATGCAAATTTTTACATGAATATCGGCACTTCGCGATTTTGCGAATATTTAGAATATAGCGTTATATATTCGTAATGACAAATATTATTTTTTTTCCTTCACATTACACATCACAACAATAATGTGTACTGTGTAAAAAAAAAGTGATCATCCCTCTCTTTTCCAGCTTGTGGTCCAAAGAAGGCATCAATATTATTTTGTATTTGCGAATATGCATATCTATACACATATAACGGCACTTCCAGAGGTCACTGATCCCTCCCTTCTTTTAGCTTGTGGGCCAATGAGAAGGATTCAAATACAGTGGTCAGAGATTAGCAACATCCCTAGCAACCAATAGGAAAGTTGCCCACCCCTTCACTATATAAGATTCCTCCCATCAGTTTGCAGTTTCATGTTGTTTTGAGGGGAGATTAATTACTGTCTGTGCTGTGCTTTTTTTTTTTTTTCTGGAGTACTGGAGAGAAGTGCAGGTTTATTTTTTTTATACCTCATAAAATGGGCATACTTTTGAAACCTCCCCAGCCGCTCAATACCCCATTTAATTCCAAATAGTAATCGTAGTAAGTATAGAGTAAAATAGTAAGTAAAATAGTTGAGCTTTTGGGGGGCACATTTGAAGCAGCAAATACAAAAGTGGTGCAATACAAATTTGTGGGATATGTTTCATCTTGGTATTGGAGGCTCAGGAGGCTTCTTATTTTACCTTCTTTGTTAAAATGTACTTTCTAAAAACTGTCTGGTTTGGCTGATGTTAAAATAATATTATCACTACTGCAAGTCTATCTACATAGTCATCCAAGCGTACAATACACTGATTTATTCATGAAATCCTTATGACATGTTTGTTACAGTGAAAAGTCAAGTCAATATTTCTTGAATATTTGTGATGAAACTGTTTTTGTTGATAGAGATATAATATGTTGTATACAGCTGTAATAAATGGGAAACAATTAAAGGAGTATATCCAGGCTTAAATAAATTAACCATTTTTAAGGCAAAACTTATGGCCTATCCTCAGGATGGGTCAGATTGGGGAGGGCAAACTCTCAGCACCAGTTCACTGAAAGAACCTTCCCCTGGTGAGAAAGAGTTGCTTCTCCTTTTTGTACTGTAGATTGGTCTGTACCGTTGCGCGCCATACACTTAGTAGCAGCTGCTTAATTTATAGCAGTATTTTCTTATTTATGCGAATAGCATTCATTGATACAAACCTAACAAAGAAGCAGCCACTGCATTATCACTCTGTTGATCGGTGAGGGTGCCAAAAATTGATCCTCCCCCCTCTACCAATCTGATATTGATGGCCTCAATCAATACAAAAACAGACTTAAAGTGTACCTGTCAGATTCAACAAAAAATTATTTTTAACTATATCACTCAGTACCTAATCCTGACCAAGTACATCTAATTTTTATGTGTCTAGCTCCTTTATTTAATTTTTTTATTACACTTTTAATTTCGCTCACTAGTCTGAATTCCTCTCAAAGGGAGGGGGCGTGGCCTTACTGTGCAGGTCTCCGCCCCCTCCCTCAGTATGCTGTCTGCTCACATCTCCCCTAGCATTAGCAAAACTACAACTCCCAGCTTGTCCTCTCTGACAGTAGCGGGACACAAGCTGACAGTGGGAGGATTTTTCCTCCAGCTTTGAGCCCTGAGCTCACAGCTGTCAATCAAGGAAGTGTGTCCCTGACATAGGTGATCACGCATGGACACAGCAGGACTAGTATGTGTCCAAGCAGGCAGGGGGGGCAGTTGTTTGACTGGCTTTTTCAGTATGAAATACTGAAAAAATTCTAATGAAAGCAATTGCAAAACCTATTGGTTTTGCATTATTTACAACATATCAAAAGTTTTTGTATCTGACAGTGCACATTTAAAATGTTATCATATTTTGTGTATATAAAATATATAGAAACAAACTGTATTTAACCAGGTTTGATAGCAGACAATGCTTTGACATTTTAATGCAGTTCTGAGGGACACTTGGGACATGTACATCTGACTACAGTCTGTCAAGAACAATTTAGTTACTCAGATGTTTTGTGGAACTAGATGTAATTACGATGCAAATTAGGTGGCAGCAAAATTTAACTATGAATCTTAATGTAGGTATATAAGTAAATATATACAGTACATACATATTTCTTCTGTGCCAAATTGCATCCAACTACAGATTAGTTGGCTTAAAAAAGTAAGATATCTCTACTCTTACATGAAGAAGCTGGTAATGCTTGAAATGCATTATGTTGAACACAAAATGAAGAGACTAAACTACTACTTTTGACCATATCGGACTATTTCTTATCGATACTTAAGAGGGATGTGTCACAAGAAGGTTAATAGCAACACTTTTTCTCCATTCTCTTTTGATTCAGCTTAACAAAAGACGGATAAATTAAAAATCAAGCAGAATGTTTCAATGTAGATTAGTGTGCCCTTTGCTGTAAAGCCTATTCTAGTCATAGCGTTACACTTAACAAGCTGACACAGATATATTTCTCATTAACAATTACTGGTATACATTCGCACAGCCATACTCTATAAATCATAAAAAATTTTTTTTTATGCATTTCTGATTTGCAGATTTTCCCTGTATACAAAGCAAAAAAAGGAACAATAAATATTTCTACAGTAATTCTTTTGCTTACATATTATTGATTATTATTATTTTTTTTATGTCAGACTAATCCCAAGGATATGACTTCTACCCCCCGCAGCTTCTTCAGGGGTAACTCTGATAATGCTGTGTGAGTAGCAGCAATATGTGCGGTAGCCTCCAATTGGCATTATTGTCATCCAAACCTTTAGATTATTATTTTCCACATTATTTGCATTGCAGCGATGGTTACTCTTTTGCTGCTTGGTCTTTAACACTTTTGCAAACAGTAACATAGTGACATGGAGTCTGCCTAGTAGGTGGAGGTTGCGACCCCTATTGAAATCTGTAGCTGGATGTAATTTAGCACCAGCTTATGTTGTGTACAGTTGATGTAGTTTTAATAGCTTTTAATGTTCTTGTACAGGTAAACATTTTTCCATGTGGATTTTCTATTATGGGATGTTTGGCCATGGGAGTTTATCATTGGACATGTATACTTATTGATATACCTTTACATGTTTCCTTTTGTACTAAAAAAGGTGTGCACCTTGTGAAGCTTCAAAAGCCAATATTAAAGTTCTGAGTAACAGCAAGATGGCCCTTACCAAATCGGTTGTGCTTAGCCCACAACACCTTTTTGTGCATGTATAAAATAAGGGTCAGCATCCTCATGGTACCCCCAGACTCTGCATCAGCAAACCGGTATTATACAGACAGAAATAGAGTGGAATTAATCACCGAAGACTAGAACATCTGTATTGCCTGACAAAAAGCCTGGTACAAAATAGAAATGTTGGAATACACAGGACTTAATAAAATAAAGAATTTTACTGTTGATATGAACATAAATGGCTTATTGCTCTAGGTTGGAGAAGCGCCTGTATTGATGTTCCAGTCTTCCAGCGTTTCTAGTCTGTACCGGGCTCTTTGTCAGGCAAGTCACTCTATTTATGTTTTAAAGATATATTTTTTTATACCATTAAGGATGTGCAGCCTTCTGTTTTGCATGAATGCTGTCTTTGTTTATATTAGTTGTTCTTCCATACAGGGCAGCACTATGTTGGTAATCTTAATTTAACTCACAAATAGAGAAACAGAACATGGCTACACAGAATAATTCCAAAAACTAACATGTTGTTAGTGTATCTTTTGATCAAAACGTGCAAGTCCACTTGCCACTTCAAGGCCATCTGATAAGAGTGGGTCCTTAAACTAACACTGGCTTAGTGCTAAGTGGCGATCACCACTACCGTGATACAAAGTCCACAGGGGGAATGACCCAGTGGCCAGGCATACTTAATTTAATGGCATTGTAGAAGGTGTCCATTGGTACAGTATATTGTACATTTGGGGTATATTCACACACATAAGCAGAAAGGTAGACAGCTTACATGAAATTCAAGTGCACAAAATTCAAGTCCCAATCAACAGCTGCAGCAAATAAATGTTGGCACTCATCAGCATATAAAATTCTGTTTCCTTCATGTTAACTTAAAATCCAAAGAAAGAGTACAGAATAGTTGAAGATAACTGATGCATTTCGACCTGATCAATGCAAAACAGATTTTAAAATGTCCTAAATAAAATAGGTGGAATTTTTATCTTCTGATGAGTGCTGCCCTCTATTTTCTGCAGCTACACATGGACAACAGTGTCTAAAAATCATAGCTGTCTCTGCTTGCCAACTACGAGGAGACTTGTCGATACACTGGCCCTCATTTGCTAAGAGTGTTGTGTAGGTTTCTTTGTGGGTTTTAATTCCCTACAATTAATTTTCCACAGTATTTACTAAGGTTTCTCTACATTTTCCACTTTCCCTACATTTTCCTTTTTTTACACATACTCTGACCTGTAGGGTTTTCCTCAGCTGAAATCCACCACATTTTATGTGGAAACCTTAGTAAATATGTTGGGTTTTTGTGAAAATGTCGGGAACACGCCCCCTTTTCACGGAGACCACGCCCCCTTTTGGGTTTTCTTAGCAAAATGGAGAGTTAGTCGGGGTTTTTTCCATTCTGGCGCAAATTCTGGTGCACATTCTGGCGCAGACAGAATTTCTGGCGCAATGCGACAGAATCTGGCGCACAACCCGACAAAACATGTCGGGTTTGCAATAGTAAATGAGGGCCACTTTGTGCATGTTTGAGCATCAGATGGGCTCATATATTCCTTTGACAACAAGTCTCTGCAGGGAAGATATTTGCAAATGAATCCTTTGGGTTCAGAGCTACAGTTCAGGTCTTTACTTCTTCAGTGGTGAACCTCAAAGAAGCAATAGGATTTTGCCTTAAGATGTGTCAGTCTTTACTGCATTTCTTCAATTCCATTCATAAATGATAAGCCTCAGAAAGAGCAGTGCATGCCGTATAATACTTACTCAAATGCTGTATAACAGTGACACAAATGCTGTATAACACTGACACAAATGCTGTATAATACTGACACAAATGCTGTATAACACTGACACAAATGCTGTATAACACTGACACAAATGCTGTATAATACTGACACAAATGCTGTATAACACTGACACAAATGCTGTATAATACTGACAAAAATGCTGTATAACACTGACACAAATGCTGTATAACACTGACACAAATGCTGTATAATACTGACACAAATGCTGTATAACACTGACACAAATGCTGTATAACACTGACACAAATGCTGTATAATACTGACACAAATGCTGTATAATACTGACACAAATGCTGTATAACACTGACACAAATGCTGTATAACACTGACACACATGCTGTATAACACTGACACACATGCTGTATAACACTGACACAAATGCTGTATAATACTGACAAAAATGCTGTATAGCACTGACACAAATGCTGTATAATACTGACACAAATGCTGTATAACACTGACACAAATGCTGTATAACACTGACACAAATGCTGTATAATACTGACACAAATGCTGTATAATACTGACACAAATGCTGTATAACACTGACACAAATGCTGTATAACACTGACACACATGCTGTATAACACTGACACACATGCTGTATAACACTGACACAAATGCTGTATAATACTGACAAAAATGCTGTATAGCACTGACACAAATGCTGTATAGCACTGACACAAATGCTGTATAACACTGACAGAAAAGCTGTATAACACTGACACAAATGCTGTATAATACTGACACAAATGCTGTATAACACTGACACAAATGCTGTATAACACTGACACAAATGCTGTATAGCACTGACACAAATGCTGTATAATACTGACAAAAATGCTGTATAACACTGAAACAAATGCTGTATAATTCTGACAAAAATGCTGTATAACACTGACACAAATGCTGTATAATTCTGACAAAAATGCTGTATAACACTGAAACAAATGCTGTATAATTCTGACAAAAATGCTGTATAACACTGACACAAATGCTGTATAACACTGAAACAAATGCTGTATAACACTGAAACAAATGCTGTATAATTCTGACAAAAATGCTGTATAACACTGACACAAATGCTGTATAACACTGACAAAAATGCTGTATAACACTGACACAAATGCTGTATAACACTGACACACATGCTGTATAACACTGACACAAATGCTGTATAGCACTGACACAAATGCTGTATAATTCTGACAAAAATGCTGTATAACACTGAAACAAATGCTGTATAACACTGAAACAAATGCTGTATAATTCTGACAAAAATGCTGTATAACACTGACACAAATGCTGTATAACACTGACAAAAATGCTGTATAACACTGACACAAATGCTGTATAACACTGACACACATGCTGTATAACACTGACACAAATGCTGTATAGCACTGACACAAATGCTGTATAACACCGACACAAATGCTGTATAACACTGACACAAATGCTGTATAACACTGACACAAATGCTGTATAACACTGACAGAAAAGCTGTATAACACTGACACAAATGCTGTATAATACTGACACAAATGCTGTATAACACTGACACAAATGCTGTATAACACTGACACAAATGCTGTATAACACTGACACACATGCTGTATAACACTGACAAAAATGCTGTATAACACTGACAAAAATGCTGTATAACACTGACACAAATGCTGTATAACACTGACACAAATGCTGTATAACACTGACACAAATGCTGTATAATACTGACACAAATGCTGTATAACACTGACACAAATGCTGTATAACACTGACACACATGCTGTATAACACTGACACAAATGCTGTATAGCACTGACACAAATGCTGTATAACACTGACACAAATGCTGTATAACACTGACACAAATGCTGTAGAACACTGACAGAAAAGCTGTATAACACTGACACAAATGCTGTATAATACTGACACAAATGCTGTATAACACTGACACAAATGCTGTATAACACTGACACAAATGCTGTATAGCACTGACACAAATGCTGTATAACACTGACACAAATGTTGTATAATACTGACACACATGCTGTATAACACTGACACAAATGCTGTATAACACTGACACAAATGCTGTATAACACTGACACAAATGCTGTATAACACTGACACAAATGCTGTATAATACTGACACACATGCTGTATAACACTGACAAAAATGCTGTATAACACTGACAAAAATGCTGTATAACACTGACACAAATGCTGTATAACACTGACACAAATGCTGTATAACACTGACACAAATGCTGTATAATACTGACACAAATGCTGTATAACACTGACAAAAATGCTGTATAACACTGACACAAATGCTGTATAATACTGACACAAATGCTGTTTAACACTGACACAAATGCTGTATAACACTGACACACATGCTGTATAACACTGACACAAATGCTGTATAGCACTGACACAAATGCTGTATAACACCGACACAAATGCTGTATAACACTGACACAAATGCTGTATAACACTGACACAAATGCTGTAGAACACTGACAGAAAAGCTGTATAACACTGACACAAATGCTGTATAATACTGACACAAATGCTGTATAACACTGACACAAATGCTGTATAACACTGACACAAATGCTGTATAGCACTGACACAAATGCTGTATAACACTGACACAAATGTTGTATAATACTGACACACATGCTGTATAACACTGACACAAATGCTGTATAATACTGACACAAATGCTGTATAACACTGACACAAATGCTGTATAACACTGACACAAATGCTGTATAATACTGACACACATGCTGTATAACACTGACAAAAATGCTGTATAACACTGACAAAAATGCTGTATAACACTGACACAAATGCTGTATAACACTGACACAAATGCTGTATAACACTGACACAAATGCTGTATAATACTGACACAAATGCTGTATAACACCGACACAAATGCTGTATAACACTGACACAAATGCTGTATAACACTGACACAAATGCTGTATAACACTGACACAAATGCTGTTTAATACTGACACAAATGCTGTATAACACTGACAAAAATGCTGTATAACACTGACAAAAATGCTGTATAACACTGACACAAATGCTGTATAACACTGACACAAATGCTGTATAACACTGACACAAATGCTGTATAACACCGACACAAATGCTGTATAACACTGACACAAATGCTGTATAACACCGACACAAATGCTGTATAACACTGACACAAATGCTGTATAACACTGACACAAATGCTGTATAACACTGACACAAATGCTGTTTAATACTGACACAAATGCTGTATAACACTGACACAAATGCTGTATAACACCGACACAAATGCTGTATAACACTGACACAAATGCTGTATAACACTGACACAAATGCTGTATAACACTGACACACATGTAGACATATTTTTGTGTATTTTAAAACTAATTAGGTAATAGTCAACATGCACATAATGCAAATAGTGCTGTGTTTATATATTTATACATGATATAATGTTAGTTAAGTTTAGAAATATAAATGTATCTTTTAGTCAGCAGATCTTGTTAGAGTAGAACAACAGGGCCCTCAGTAAGAATAAGAATTACTTCAGGACCCAAATACATTAATTATGTAGCTTGTCTTGACAGGGGGAGACGTAAGAGCTAATTTACCGTTTAACCCCTTAAAGGGGTACTCCGGTGCTTGATCGCGAGAGTCCCGCAGCTTGGGACGCCCGTGATCTTGCACGCAGCACCCCGTTTGTAATCAGTCCCTAGAGCGTGTTCGCTCCGGGTCTGATTACGGTCGACCGCAGGGCCGGCGGCATGTAACGTCACGCTCCGCCCCTCAATGCAAGCCTACGGGAGGGGGCGTGATAGCTGATTACAAACGGGGTGCCGCGTGCATGATTACGGGTGTCCCCAGCTGCGGGACTCCCGCGATCAGGCATCTTATCCCCTAACCTTGGGAGCGCCGCGTCACCGGTAGTGGGGATCGGGCCGGGATGACTGCTGTTATCTAACAGCAGGCATCCCGGAACATCGCCGAGGGGGGTCCTGAGAACCCCCATGACCGCGATGCGTGCAAATCGCAGGTCAATTCAGACCTGCGATCTGCGCGATTCCGGGTCATACGGGTCACTGGTGACCCGGTGACCCGGAAAATAAGAGGGTTCGGGAGTTTGGTGACAGGGGTGCCACCCCTCCTATCCCTGCTATTGGTCGGCCGAGCGACCGACCGATAGCAGACCGGGGGAGGGGGGGATTAAAGTTCGGTTCCCCCGCTTTGCCCACCTATCGGTGTCCGGGCAAAACGGGGGAACCGTCCAGGAAGGTGGGCGCCGAAGGTCCCTACCTGGATCCCGGATCCCCGTTCGCGATCCTCCCCCACGGGCGGCGGCGGCGGCAGCAATACTTCCGGGTCCTGCTAGGTGAGTTGTTGCCTAGCAACATCCGGAGGGCCACAGTTTACAGTGGTCTCTAAACCGTGGCCCTCCAGATGTTGCAAAACTACAACTCCCAGCATGCCCAGACAGCTGTTTGCTGTGTGGGCATGCTGGGACTTGTAGTTTTGCAATATTTAGAGGGGTTCAGATTGTAGATCACTAAGTGGTCTCAAACTGTAGCCCTCCAGATGTTGCAAAACTACAACTCTCAGCATGCCCAGACAGCAGTTTGCTGTCTGGGCATGCTGCGAGTTGTAGTTTTGCAACATCTGGAGGGCCACAGTTTTGAGACCACTGGACAGTGATTTACAACTTGAACCCCTCTAAATCTTGCAAAACTACAACTCCCAGCATTCAGGAACAGCATAAGGCTGTCTTGGCATGCTGGGAGTTGTACTTGTGTGCCTCCAGCCATTGCATAACTACATCTCCCAGCATGCCCTTCCGCAATCAGTACATGCTGGGAGTTGTAGTTTTGCAACAGCTGTAGGCACACTGGTTGGAAAATACTGAGTTAGGTCATAGAAACTAACTCAAGGTTTTCCAGCCAGTGTTCCTCCAGCTGTTGCAAAACTACAACTCCCAGCATGCATGGTCTGTCAGTGCATGCTGGGAGTTGTAGTTTTGACCCCCCCTCCCGTGTGAATGTACAGGCTACATTCACACTGGCGGCAGATTACAGTGAGTTCCCCGCTACAAATTTTTCGCCGCAGCTCAAACTCCTAGCGGGAGACTCAGTGTAATCTGCCTCCAGTGTGAATGTAACCTAAAAACACTACACTAACATAAAATAAAGAGTAAAACACTACACATACACATGTACACTGCCCCCCCAAACCCCCCACCCCCCTCCCCAATAAAAATGAAAAACGTATTTTACGGCAGTGTTTCTAAGATGGAGCCTCCAGCTGTTGCAAAACAAAAACTTCCAGCATTTCTGGACAGCAATTGACTGTCCAAGAATGCTGGGAGTTTAGCAACAGCTGGAGGCACCCTGTTTGGGAATCACTGGCATAGAATACCCCTATGTCCACCCCTATGCAAGTCCCTAATTCAGGCCTCAAATGCGAATGGCGCTCTCACTTTGGAGCCCTGTTGTACTTCAAGTCAACAGAATAGGGTCTCATATGGGGTATCACCGTACTCGGGAGAAATTGCCTAACAAATTTTGGGGGGCTTTTTCTCCTTTTACCACTTATGAAAAGGAACAGTTGGGGTCTACACCAGCATGTTAGTGTAAAAAAATAATTTTTACACTAACATGCTGGTGTTGCCCTATACTTTTCATTTTCACAAGAGGTAAAAGGGAAAAACGCCCCCAAAATTTGGAACGCAATTTCTCCCGAGTACGGAGGTACCCCATATGTGGGCGCAAAGTGCTCTGGGGGCGCACAACAAGGCTCAGAAGGGAGTGTGCACCATGTACATTTGAGGTGATTTGCACAGGGGTGGCTGATTGTTACAGCGGTTCTGACAAACACAAAAAAAAAAAAAACACACCCACATGTGACCCCATTTTAAAAACTACACCCCTCACGGAATGTAATAAGGGGTGCAGTGAGAATTTACACCCCACAGGTGTCTGACGGATCTTTGGAACAGTGGTCTGTGAAAATGAAAAATTTTGCACAGCCCACTGTTCCAAAGATCTGTCAGACACCTGTGGGGTATTAAGGCTCACTTTATCCCTTGTTACGTTCCTCAAGGGGTCTAGTTTCCAAAATGGTATGCCATGTGTTTTTTTTTTTTTGCTGTTCTGGCACCATAGGGGCTTCCTAAATGCAACATGCCCCCCGATCAAAATTTGCTCTCAAAAAGCCAAATATGACTCCTTCTCTTCTGAGCATTGTAGTTCGTCCGCAGTGCACTTCAGGTCCACTTATGGGGTACCTCCATACTCAGAAGAAATGGGGTTACAAATTTTGGGGGGTCTTTTCTGCTATTAACCCTTTAAAAATGTGAAATTTGGGGGAAAACCAACATTTTAGTGATTTTTTTTTTTTTTTTTTTACATATGCAAAAGTCGTGAAACACCTGTGGGGTATTAAGGCTCACTTTATTCCTTGTTATGTTCCTCAGGGGGTCTAGTTTCCAAAATGGTATGCCTTTTTTTTTTTTTTTTGCTGTTCTGGCACCATAGGGGCTTCCTAAATGCTACATGCCCCCCAAAAACCATTTCAGAAAAACGTACTCTCTAAAATCCCCTTGTCGCTCCTTCGCTTCTGAGCCCTCTACTGCGCCCACCGAACACTTTACATAGGCATATGAGGTGTATCCTTACTCGAGAGAAATTGGGCTACAATTATAAGTATAAATTTTACCCCTTGTAAAAATTCAAAAATTGGGTCTACAAGAACATGCGAGTGTAAAAAATGAAGATTTTGAATTTTTTCCTTCACTTTGCTGCTTTTCCTGTGAAACACCTAAAGGGTTAAAACATTTACTGAATGTCATTTTGAATACTTTGGGGGTGCAGTTTTTATAATGGGGTCATTTATGGGGTATTTCTAATATGAAGACCCTTCAAATCCACTTCAAACCTGAACTGGTCCCTGAAAAATTGCGAGTTTGAAAATTTTGTGAAAAATTGGAAAATTGCTGCTGAACTTTGAAGCCCTCTGGTGTCTTCCAAAAGTAAAAACACGTCAATTTTATGATGCAAACATAAAGTAGGCATATTGTATATGTGAATCCAAAATAAAAATATTTGGAATATCCATTTTCCTTACAAGCAGAGAGCTTCAAAGTTAGAAAAATGCAAAATTTTAAATTTTTTCATAAAATTTTGGGATTTTTCACCAAGAAAGGATGCAAGTTACCATAAAATTTTACCACTATGTTAAAGTAGAATATGTCACGAAAAAACAATCTCAGAATCAGAATGATAACTAAAAGCATTCCAGAGTTATTAATGTTTAAAGTGACAATGGTCAGATTTGCAAAAAAGGGCTTCGTCCTAGAGGTGAAAATGGGCTCCGTCCTTAAGGGGTTAAGGACTCAGGGTTTTTCAGTTTCTGCACTTTCGTTTTTTCCTCCTAACCTTTTAAAAATCATAACCCTTTCACTTTCACTTCAGACGCGGTGGTCAGCTTTGATCGCAGCGTCTGAAGGGTTAATAAAGGGCATCACCGCGATCGGTGATGTCCTGTATTAGCCGCGGGTCCCAGCCGTTGATAGCCACCGAGACCGACCAGATATGACGCGGGGACACCGCGTGACCCCACGGCATATCGCGGGAGCCAGCGGAGGACGTAAATATACATCGTGCGTCGTTAAGGAGTTAATGGTAAAGAGAGTTTGAGTAAAAGCCTACACAAAGGGCTTTATAGTTTATAACATAAAACATTCCTTGTTATAAAGGGCCCCTTGTTGTGAGACATATGAAAAGGGAAACAAAAAAGGAAACAAAAAAGGACAAGGTGCTCTCCTAGTGCAATAAGTTTTAAAACGGTAAGCCCCAGGGTAAAGTAAGATGTGAGCTTACCAGATAGTGTTGTGCTGAGGGCACAACACCTATAGAGGCCTGTAGACTCGCTTGAGACGTTGAGGGTGACCGCTGCTCCGGATCCTTTCTGAGTGACCATAAGTCCTCAGCAGAAAAAGCAAGATTTTGGCATTGGATGCCGTAAAACTAAGGATATAGTCCAGGCGCTGGTCCTCACAATGGATGGTGTCAGGAGTGACACCATCCATTGTGAGGACCAGCACCTGGACTATATCCTTAGTTTTACGGCATCCAATGCCAAAATCTTGCTTGTTGTGAGACATAGGTAGGTAGACAGAGAGGTATCCAGAAATATTGATACATTTGAAATAGATTGATAGATCCTATAATGTGTGATCTGTTGAGCTATCCCAAGGTTATATGACACACTACAACATCTAAGGATTTACTACAACAACTTAGATTTTATGCCCAGATAAAGGAGCAGCCAGTCTCTGGGACATAACATGAATTATGAGCCAATAAAACTCTCAGTCTTCTAATTGCTTATGTGTTAACTCAGAAACAATTTACTTTTCAAAGGCAGTTTTAACACATGGCAATATACTGTATAAATTATCCAAAATATTAATTTTGAAAGAAAAGGGGAGCTAATTATATTTAAATTGTGTGGGGCTGTATCCAAGCAACAAAGTCAGGTCATGGCGCATAATTGCTTAACCCCCTATTTTAGAGAAGGTGATCATGGACATCTGTGATAAATTTCACATTTTTCCAACCAGCATTGTCAAAGAAAACTATGTTTGCAGAATATTGTGCAATGCAATATGACTGCCAAATTTTGTGATAACGTGAGGTACAGAAAGTGGTCATTAACGTGTGCTAATTTTTACACGGTTCTGACCAGTCATTTTAGCAAAAACTATGTTTGCAAATTATTGTGCAATTCAATATGGCTGCCAAACTAGGTCATCATTTGTGGCACAGAAAATGATCACAAACATTTGTGCTACATTTCACATTATTCTGACCAGCATTTGCAGAGAAAATAATGTATGCAGAATATTGCGCAATCCAATAGGGTAGCCAAACGTGATTAATTGTGGTACAGAACATGATCTTGAACATGTGTGGTAATTTTAACATTGTTCAGACCAACATTTTTGGAAGAAACAATGTATGGAGAATATTGTGCAATCCAATATGGCTGCAAAACAAGGTCATCATTTGTGGTACAGAATGTTACCACTAACATGTGTGCTAATTTTCACATTGTTCTGACCAGAAACTTTAGAGAAATCTATGTATGCAGAATATTGCACAATCCAATATGGCCATCAAATCTGGTGATCAATTGTGGTACAGAAAGTGATCACTAACATGTGTGCTAATTTACTCACTGTTGTTACCAGTTATTTGGGAGAAAACTATATTTTGCAGAATATTGCGCAATCCAATATGGCGACAAAACCATGTGATCAAATGTGGTACAGAAAGTCATGACGAACGTGTGTGCTAATTTTTGCACTGTCCTGACCAGCAATTTAAGAGAAAAATCTGGGGCACAATAGAGTACTGTAACATTGTGCAAAGAAACATGTTTTTAATTAACAGTGTACATTTTTGGTACAGTAGGTAACCATGAACATGTCTGCCAAATTATATGTTATTCTAACAAACAGTTTCAGAGAAAATGTTTGTAGAATATTGTGCAATTCAATATGGCGGCCCCACCATGTGACCAAAAGTCTTACAATGAACAAAGCTGACTCTGCACAACAGTGCCACCACATACTGCTATCCATGTAGCAGTTTTAGGGACCCACTCTTATCAGATGGCCTTGACGTGGCAAGTGGACTTGCACGTTTTGATCAAAAGATACACCAGTTGACCTATGACCTTTATATTACATAAGATTATACACAACTCTTGGTTCTACCACTATGCCAAGTCACGTGTTCTGGAGTAACAGTGCAGCAGATATAAGCATTTGAAGTTCGCGGCGGAACAATAATAATAATAATAATCTGAGCAAAAACAATAAGTGTCCTATGCAACTTTGTTGCTTGGCCACCTAAAAATGTGTCTGGCTTCCCCTACTGCATTCCATACTTGTGGCTAACCCTTGTGAATCCCAGATTCTGTTCTTGCTGTTGAAAGTCTATTGTTATAGAGCAATTCTGTTATATAGCAGTATTTTACTTGTTGTATAAACTTCTTTTGTGTTGAGATCATCCCTGTCTATGTCAATTCGGAAGTAGAATAAAAGATGCTCATGTATTTCAACAATGTTTAGTCTAAAAAGCCTTATTTCTGTCTTTCGGAAGCCGGTATGCATTTGCTCGGCCCAGATGTCTCGGCAATGTGAGATCTTGCATGTCATGCGGGCGCCAGGGATGTATATTCTTTCTCTCTGTCACAGGAGTCTGTGATGCATTGGAAGCGAACGAGTAGATTTCCATTCCCTTATGCTATTTGCTGTGTGTCTTTTCTTTTGACCCAGTTGGAAGCAGCAAGAAGGATTCGGCTTGACATGTTTCATAGTGATACTTTATGTTTCTGTTTATATGGATAGCAAATGTTCCAAAGTATAATAAGTAAGTGGGCATATGTATCGCTAGGAGGACAATTCCAGCTATGCGAATGCTGAGGCTTGAAGCTTTCCTATCATTATTTGAAGTAAACTTTTTGGTTGTTCTAAAGTTTTACCATATATTATATTGTTTCAAAACAAGTTTTTTTTTTTTTTTCTGCATTCCCACATGACTGGATTCTAGGTTGACATACATTTACATACATTTATAGACTCACCCCACTACCCCAATGGCCATTGTTGTTTTGGGGGGACTTAGGGATTGATAAAATGCACAACAATTACATAACAAGAGAAAGTAGAAAGAGAATTAAGTGACACTCTAAATTCTAGTTGTGGGCGGTGGGATCAATAATATGTCATGCTCTGATCAGTTAAATTTAGCCCTGACATTTCTCAGGGAAGGTAATTGCGGTAGCAGCTAATAGCTCTAAGCACAATTATGTTGGTAGTCATAGCAGATGGTGACGCGGTGACTGCAGACTACTGCTAGGACAATGGAAAGTTTTGCTCTTTTTATGCAGCAATATTCTCTCAATGCTTAATGCAGGACCCCGTGTATGTCTGCTACAAGGGACTGGAGGTCCATTTTTATTGCAGTGATCGCTGATGTCCGCCATTACCGGTGGGTCCGCGGCTGCTGACAGCTGCCGGGACCCGCAGGGAATGAAGCGACCGCATCTTCGGTGCTCGCGTCACAGCTGCGCTGTAAATGTATGGCGCTGTGCGCCAAGTGACGCCATGCAGTGCCATACATTTACGGCACATGTCCTTAAGGGGTTAAAGGGGTTTTCTCATTTCAGCAAGCTTATTCCCTTCCCACAGGATAGGGGACACTTGTGAAGCAGTGAGATTTCTAGTGCCTCTGCCTATCCTTTAACAGCAGTACATTTTTAGCTGCAACTGCTTCATTCATTCTATATGTGCCTTTAAAATGTTGCTACACTAAGCAATGTTCAGAGAGAATGAACTGAATGGGGTCACACATGCACAGCCTACTCCATTCAATCAGGTCTTCTGCTTATTTATTTTTAATCACATATCAAAACACAGTTACTTTACACTGCACTTTTTTTTGAATAAAAAATACTGCAATTTTTCCTATTAGGTAAATGAAACAATATTGCAGTTTTGAAGCTTAAGGCAAAAGTATTGAGATATATATCCTAATTCTCATAAAGAGCCACCTGAATTGGTCCCAAATATACAATAATAGACTAATAAGTTCCTTTATGATGCCAGCCAACATCAACTGCCACCTCACTGTTCCCTATCATCATCAAGCGCCAGCCTCTATGTGTTCCCCATCTTCTTAGAATGCTATCCCCAATACACCCTTTATACAATATGAAGGAGATTTATTATTCTTTTCAAACGTATGGCTTTTATATGACAATTTTTTTTAACTTACTTTTGCTTACGTCAGACCTATTTATCAAATAGTCGCACAACCTTGATAAATAAATCACAAAGCCTGGGAAACCTGCTTACAAAATAATTTTTTATAGCAGGAAAGTTTTCTCTTATGTTAGTAGCCGAAGTTCTTTATCTACCCTTGCTAGATGCTAGAGAGTGACAAAGAGGGGGGGCATACCGCATTGGGTGACACCCTGACTGGCCTGCCTGGCACTAAATAGCTGCACTCCAACTATCCCGCAACAACCCATCCCCCCTCCTCAGAAATAAGCAAATATTAAAAACATGCTATGCCGCACCATGAATATCCGTACTCTGGAGGCTTTTTTGTTTAATTTTGAAACCGTTGAGTGTTACGTCGTGGCAATGATGCCAGAGTTTACATCAGGAAGGAAGACAGCGCAGCACCAACAGGCATATAAACAATAGTGAAGCCACAAGATAGAAAAAAAAAAATATGGATCGGTTTGTTACCCACCTCAAAATGTACATGAAGCTCTATTACTATGGATATTTCTTTTTTTGTTTTTTAGCACCACATATGGGTTATTTACGTAGTCTGTAAAAAGTCTCACACAATTATTTTGTGCCTTATTCTATTTTAACACAATATTAATTAAATTTAGTGAGTACGCCAGCATGTACGTGTCCTAAAATTAACAAGGTGTGCAGTGTGTATTTTCAACCTTAAAATTAATAGATTTATTAGTTACTTAATAAATGTTTTCTATAATTAACATTAACATTAATGTAGTAGCTTTGTTTCATGATGCAGAACAAGAACAGTTGTTAAAATGGCTGTTAACGTCCTTTTCTGCATACATATGCACTTTCTGTAAGCCAGGTTGGACCTGGAATACATATGTGACTTTTAAATGGAGATGTAACTTTTTTTTATTCATAAATAGCGACTATAGCATTTGATAAATACATGACCACTGCAAAGTAAAGATTTCAGAAATGTGTTTTGGAATAAGCAAAAATCAAAAAGTCGCAGCATGTATAGAAAAGTTGCACGAGCGCAAGTACAAGCAACTTTTTTTACTCAAAAAAAAAATCTACTACGGAGTTTGATAAATCTCCTTCTATATATGTAATGTGGTGCTTATGAGTATCATTGTTAAAATAGGATTCCAGGATTTTAGTTTAGCCTTGGAGTTCATGATGTCACGTTATAATACTGTATAATATGCTTCTATTACCTCCATGTACCGCTTTGTCCCTTTTTCAATACTGAGACCCACACCTGGAAGTACTGTAATTGTAAAAATTATCTTTGAATTTGTCACAGTATTCCATGTGACCAGAGACAATATGGGCTCAAAGGTGGATGGAAAATAATCCTGGAATACCACTTTAACAATTAATGCACTTAATGCCTGAATTCTAGGAAAATTGACTGCAGTCATAAAAGTTTTCAAATAAATTTATGAAAAGATATGAAAATATGAGTTCTTCATATGTGACTAATTCTTGCATCCAATGTGTGGATTTAATTTGGGTCTATACAGTCACTTGATTAAATGCTGTCCAATATCTATCTGGAAAATAGACTGGAGTAAAGAAGATTTATGATTTTATTCCTAGTCATGATTGATTCTTTGCATGCCTGCAGGAGCAGAATGCTTAGTGTGCAAGTGACAAATTATTACTGAATAATATCATTCCAGCTAAACTGTTTGAAAGCAAGGTCCTCTATAAAAACATGTAATCATCCTCAAGGTTAATCTCAACCACAATTCTTGGATTAAAGAACTGCTTATTATAAGATATGCAAATCTTTAATATGAAGTAGACGTAAATACATGAAAATCCAATGAAGATGTAGACATTCCCATTGAGAACAGAAAACATATATAGAGGAGGCTGTAGGAGGGCAACAACCCAGCAGCAGGACCACTACCTCCTCCTTTGTGCAAGGAGGAGTAGGAGGAGCACTGCCAGAGCCCTGCAAAATGACCTACAGCAGGCCACAAATGTGCATGTGTCCACTCATACGGTCAGAAACAGACTCCATGAGGTGAGGGCCTGACGTCCACAGGTGGGGGGGTTGTGCTTACAGCCAAACACCGTGTAGGATGTTTGACATTTTCCAGAGAACACCAAGATTTGCAAATTTGCCACCGGCGCCCTGTGTTCTTCACAGATGAAAGCAGGTTCACACTGAGCACATGTGACAGATGTGACAGAGTCTGGAGACGCGGTGGAGAATGTTCTGCTGCCTGCAACATCCTCCAGCATGACCGGTTTTGCAGTGGGTCAGTAATGGTGGGGGTGGCATTTCTTTGGGGGGGGCGCACAGCCCTCCACATGCTTCCAAGAGGTAGCCTGACTGCCATTAGGCCCTGAGATCCTCAGACCCCTTGTGAGACCATATGCTGGTACGGTTGGCCCTGGGTTCCTCCTCATGCAAGATAATGCTAGATCTTATGTGGCTGGAGTATGTCAGCAATTCCTAAAAGAGGAAGACATTGATGCTATGGACTGGCCTGTCCATTCCCCAGACATGAATCCGATTGAGCACATCTGGGACATCCTGTCTTGCTCCATCCACCAACGCCACATTGCACCACAGACTGTCCAGGAGTTGGCAGATGCTTTAGTCCAGGTCTGGGAGGACATCCCTCAGGAGACCACCCACAACCTCATCAGGAGCATGTCCAGGCATTGTAGGGAGGTCATATGGGCACAAGGAGGCCACACACACACTACTAAGCTTCATTTTGACTTGTTTTAAGGACATTACATCAAAGTTGGATCAGCCTGTAGTGTGGTTTTCCACTTTGATTTTGAGTGCGACTCCATATTCAGACCTACATGGGTTGATAAATTTGATTTCCATTGATAATTTTTGTGTGAGTTTGTTGTCAGTACATTCAACTATGTAAGGACGAAAATATTTCATACGATTAGTTCATTCATTCAGATGTAGGATGTGTTATCTTAGTATTCCCTTTATTTTTTTGAGCAGTGTACATAACACTCAATGGGGGACATGTATCATTATTTGTGTAGGGTAGAAGCAGTTTACCCCTTTTGCCGAATTTCGAATTACTAAGAGTTTCATAAATTGCAAGAAAATATAGTGATCTCCCCATACCTCCACTCTTTGAAAAATGAAATCGATGATTTAGAGCATCTTGATACGTGCAGTCCAAGATGGCTTATATTTGCATAAATAATATGGTCATTGCGCAAGATTTCTGCGGGTAAATGAAATGTACGCAGTTAATAAATTTGTGTCTACTAAATATGTCACTCCAAGTACACCGGAACCTACACATATGGAGGAAATGCTCCACCAGAATGTACGCAAAAAAAGATGCGAAAAACTGCTTGCGCCAAACTTTGCACAAACATTTTAATACAAAACAGGGGTAAAATCTTTGATACATGTCCCCCAATGTTTGTGTGCATGTTCCAGCATCACTTCCAAACTGCCAAAGATATTAACATGAAACTTGGTACACATGTTACTTATATTTCAACTACAAACACATGATAGGTAATTTAACCCTTTCCCACCCCTGTTTGCGAGGGTCGGGGAAATTTTTTCTCCAGCATAACATCCAAATGGCTGGAGATATTTTGATGAAACTTAGTACAGATGTTACATATAAACATATAATAGTTAAGTTAACCCTATATATGATAGTTAAGTTAAGAATGGGGTCTTACGTTCCATGCAAGTATATAGGACTTCCAGTACATTACTCCACAAGGTCCACATCTCCTGGTGAGTGTGTCAGTCCAGCCACACCCCATCTTGCAAAGTCACACCCCATCTTGCAAAGCCACACCTATAATGTAAGCGACACCAACCATTCTAACCCCACCCCTTTTATTTTCTACCCTTTTGTACATTGTTCTAGCTTGCAACTCACGCTCACTTCCACAAAACCACGTATCCTTCTATTTTCTGCCTACAATCTCTTCATCACAACTCAGCCCCACCTGAGGACAGGATATGAGGACGATATATGAAGACAGAATATGAGAATTAGATATGAGTACGGGATATGAAGATGGGATATGACGGCAGGATATGAGGATGACATATCAGGATGGGATATGAGGGCTGGATAAAAAGATGGGATATGAATTTGGGATGTGAGTTCGGAATATGAGGATGGGATATGAGGTCAGGATATGAGGACTGGATATGAGGTCTGGATATGAGGATTGGATATGAGGATGAGATATGATGACAGGATATGAGGGCGGAAGATGAGGATGGGATTTACAAGTCATTATCTTATTCCATGTCTCTTCTTTTGTTCTTTCTCACTGTTTCCACTCTTTATCCTTTAACAAGTATCTGGCTATGTATACACTGTGGAATTTTAGCGGAATGTCCAACTTAAATTTTTTTAGTAAACATAGCAAACATTTAGTAAACATGGACATGCCACTAGAACATGCCAGTGCTAGGAACTCTCAGAAATGTGCTGTTTCCATAGCCAGCATTGCATTTCCAAGCAGATTCCGCAGAAACAATCAACATTTCAACTCTTTCTGCAGGGGTCAAAATTGGAATTTCTGCGGCAGCTTTTCCACCTTTAAAAATCTGTGGTGTACACGGTGCAGCAGTATCTCATGGAAAACAATGAGACTCTGCTGCAATGGAATGTCTAAGTGGAATTTTTTCACCATATTTCGCTTATAAATTCCGCCATGTGAACATGCACTCTCCATGAGTTTCTCACTTG
This sequence comes from Hyla sarda, assembly GCF_029499605.1. Taxonomy (NCBI): domain Eukaryota; kingdom Metazoa; phylum Chordata; class Amphibia; order Anura; family Hylidae; genus Hyla; species Hyla sarda. The sequence continues at coordinate 136,083,346 of NC_079195.1, read as the reverse complement.
ACCTGGTTACAGTGCTGCAAATGGCCATGACCTGGAAACCAGATGTTTCTTCTTCTCTTGCTTTGGATTTCATCTCCTGCTGCTGCTTTTGCCCTTATTATCTTGTCAGGTATTTAAAGTAGAAAGGAACACAGAAAACTCACCAGTTCTTCATAACTTCATCTTTATTTCTTAGGCATGTGCAGGCAAAGTGGCTCAATGCCGCAACGGTGAGCTTGACGCTAGTGCGTTCAGTGAATACAGCTGTTTCTTTACATTCAGGATCTGTTGAAAGAAACAGCTGTAATCAATGAGCGCACTAGAGTCAAGCTCATCGGTTCGGCATGGAGCCGCTTTGCCTGCACATGCCTAAGAAATAAAGACGTAGTTATAAAGAGCTTGTGAGTTGCCTGTCTAACTTTCTACTTTGAATATCGTTTATGGATCTGTATTTACAAGCCACAGTTAAAGAAAGAGTGTGAGTCGACAATCGTGGGGTTAGCAGTGCCAGCAAGCTTTCTGTCTCTTGATACAAAGATTATCTTGTCAGGCATTACCTATTAACTGTGGTTCATAAATTGTCCTAGCTCTTGTGCCTTGTGCATAAGATGTCTGATCGCAGGGGTCCCGCAGCTAGGACCACTGCAATTTCCGTGCAGTACCCGGTATTCTTTTAGAACGCTGGGTTTGGGCAGCGGGGCTCAGGATGTCAAGGCCCCGCCCCTCGGGATGTCACTCCACACCCCTCAATGTAAGTCTATGGGAGGGGGCGTGATGATCGCCATGCCCCCTCCTATAGACTTGCATGAGGGTGCGTGGAGTGATGTCACGACCTCCTGCCGCTCGCTCCAAGCCCAGTGCCTCTAGTGCCCATTCAAGATAGCCATCCCAAGTGGTGGTGCCAATCACTTGCCTCTAGTAATGCCATGGGTAGCCACTAATCTGTGACAGACTACTCTGCTCATTTCTACCATTCATATACCATATATATCAGAAGTGTAGCTCTACTGCAAAAGATCTATCTATCTCACTATTAGCTTTTTATATTGCATAAATTGATTTAATTCTGTTTTGTGACATTCTGTGTGAATCTTCATTGAAAAAAAAGGTTCAAGCTGGGTGTTTTTATTTAATGCCCTTCCTATTTATTTATACTGGTAAAGAAATTCTGGCCCCTTTCTGCAATGCAACTGAGCTTGCACAGCTGGGAAATGTGCACAATGTTACAGTCTGTTTGTCATTGCCGCCACCCACTAAGCTTTACAGCAAAAGATGATTTCAAAGGGATATGAGCAACAACAATGGCTTCTGAGGTTGCTTTGAGCAACAGGTGCTATTTTGTGGTCTCCAGCTTGCTTCAGTACAATGTGCATTTTAGTTATAGATTTATTCAATGTCACCAGTGCAAATGCTGTTTGTCATTTTGATTCAATGTTGTGTATTTTTTGCTTTGTGTAGAATAAATACAAGCAATTAAGTCTTTCATGCCTTATGATATATAAAGGTGTCTGTGCCTAAGATTTTCAGGGTCATTGGACTGACTTAAAAGTGTAGTCACACATAAGAAGTAAACTTAGGGCCTGAAAAAGTATAAATATCCAAAACATAAACAATGGTCAAGGTATACATTTGACTGCACCTATAAGTTTGCAATATATATATTTGAAGACTTGAAACTAGTGATGTCACTATATACACAAATATGGTATTAATAAAAATTACAGATCATGGTGCAAAAAATTAACCCTAATACCGCTGCTTATACGGAAAAATGAAAAAGTTATAAGTTGGCAAAAAAGATGGATTTTAAACATACTAATTTGGTTAAAAAGTTTGAGATTTGTTTTAAAGCGGTACAATATTTAATGGCTAATTAATAGTTAATGGTACAAGGAACATCTTTCACAAATAAAAGTTTTTTCCACATTAGTTCCTTTTACACAGAGGTCTGTTCTTCTGTATTTAGTTAAAAAGTACCTGTCACCAAGTAAACTTTTCTAAACTAACTCAGGCTATGTTCCCTAACTACTCCTAACACCCCTCCCATCCTTTAAAAAAAGTTCTTGCTCACATAGTGCAATCTCCCAGCAACAGTAAGTGGGTGTTTCCCAGGAGGCATGCCATCACTGACACCTGCTGAGGGACCACTTCCGCCCTCACATCGTTGCAGAGCTGTTATGAATAGAAGACCTCAAGCTCTGTGCATGTTTCAGTGAGTCTCTGTGCATGTTTCAGAGAGACTCTTTGCAGCTTTCAGTGAGGCTCTGTGCAGCTGTCAATGAAGCTCAGTGCAGAGAAGCACTTCTTGAGTTCGGTCTCCTGCCAGGTCGGAAGGAGACCAAATTCACTGTATTAATTGTGGCAGGGAACAGAACAGATCCACCTACTAGACGTTTTTTCTGTTTACATTTTATACATATTTATGTTGATAATTTTAAAAGCAAGTGAATGGGAAAGTGTTTGCTAATTACAAAAGGAACACTACATTAAAAGTTTTATTTGATGAAAGGTACTCTTGAATGTTTGTGGAATTTTAACACTACTAAATCTCCCCTAGGGTAGCCAGGTTAGTATCTGACTCCTTGAGAAAGCTGGTAACAATCGTGGGAACGCCGGGGGATGCTAAAGTGCTCATAGGTTTTAAAAGCAAAGCAGAGAAGGGAAGGAGAGAGGGATTAAGGACCTACAGAGAATAAACAATAATCCTAAAATAAAGAATACATATGAGAAGTGGTGACGGTCGCCACAACCCCTCCTATAGACTTGCATTGAGGGGGTGGGGCATGAGGTCACGAGGGGCAGGACCATGATGTCATGAGCCTCTGGCCCCTGCATCACCAGTCATCAGGCATGGAGCGAACTTCGTTCCATGCACCAGATGACAGGGTGCTCTGCAGGAGATTGTGGGGGTTCCCAGCAGTGGGACCCCCACGATCAGACATCTTAGCCCCTATCCTTTGGATAGGGAATACGATGTCTAGGGGCAGAGTACCCCTTTAAGGACTGCCCCTCTCACCCTGCACTGCCTGCAACTCGGAGAAAGATGTGGCACAGTGCTGCACAAAGGTGTGGTGGGCAGGTACAAAGGCTGACATTTTACTGCTTCAGACTGTAAACATTTCATTTGTGATGTATGGAAAGCAGAGGCAGAGACTGACAGTGGACCCTTCATGAGGATCTTAGGGCATATTGGGAGTTTTGTAACAATTGGAGAACCAGTCTGTAGTGGAGGAACACTGCTCTAATGCTCATTTCTTTTGAGATACAAGTAGAATTGATATAAAGCAGACATTATTTACTTGTTATGAAAGATTTACCATTTTTCTATCTACATTACAGCTGTAGTGCAATCTGTGTTGTATGATGAAAAAAGAATGTGGGAAAGTGATAAAATATAACAACTGTTCCTTGTAACCAAAGTAAAAGTCTGGTATGTTAATAAATGCACAGCTTTATGTTTCTACATTCTACTGTAGAACAACACCTATTAAAATATAATATGAAGCCATGTGCTTAAAATATAAAAATAAGAAACGGCTTCTGTTAACTATTGCTCATTCTGCTATCTTAAAACATACAGCAGTTTTAGTGGCATTAATATTAATATATCTTGTAGTTGTAAATAAAGCACCTTTGTATTGTATAGGTAAATATATACTGTACATAAATAAGATGTGTAACTAATGTATGCCGTATATACTCGAGTATAAGCCGAGTTTTCCAGCATGATTTTTCGTGCTGAAAACGCCCCCCCCCCCCCCCCCCCTCGGCTTATACTCGAGTGAACTCTCCGCCTGTCAATCCCTTCTCAGTGGTCTTCAACCTGCGGACCTCCAGATGTTGCAAATCTACAACCAGCATGCTGGGAGTTATAGTTTTGCAACATCTGGAGGTCCGCAGGTTGAAGACCACTGCCGGGCCTTCGTCATCATCCAGACCCCCCCTTTAGTTTTCTACTCACCTCCCTTCGGTGGGAAGGAAGGGTGAGCTGGTCTGGGCCATCTATGCTGCAGGGACCGTCCGGTGGGGAGGGTTAGTCATTCCAGGCTGTCCATCTTCACCGGGAGGCCCTCTTCTCCGCTCCGGGCCCGGCCCCGGAATAGTGTCGTTGCCTTGACGGCGGCGCACAGGGAAGTCCCTGCGCATGAACGTCCATGTTGTGTCATCGTCAAGGCAATGTCACTAGTCTGGGGCCGGGCCCGGAGTGGAGAAGAGGGCCTCCCGGTGAAGATGGAAAGGCCGGAACGACTAACCCTCCCCACCAGACGGTCCCTGCAGCATAGATGGCTCGGACCAGCTCACCCTTCCTTTCCACCTTGGGGAGGTGAGTAGAAAACTAAAGGAGGGGTCTGGATGATGACGAAGGCCCGGCAGTGGTCTTCATCCTGCGGACCTCCAGATGTTTCAAAACTACAACTCCCAGCATGCCCAGACAGCCGATGGCTGTCCGGGCATGCTGGGAGTTGTCGTTTTGCAACATTTGGAGGTCTGCAGGTTGAAGACCACTGATTGAAGGGAATGACAGGCGGTGATGATGATGGGGGTCTGGATGATGACGGTGATGATAACAGGGATCTGGATGATGACAGGGTGATGATGACGGGGGTGTTAATGACGGGGGTCTGGATGATGACAGGGGGGATGATGTATTTCCCACCCTCGGCTTATAGTCGAGTCAATAACGTTTCCTGGGTTTTTGGGGTGAAATTAGAGGCCTCGGATTATATTTGGGTCAGCTTATACTCGAGTATATACAGTAAACGAAATGTGTTACTTCTTATTTTGTTTAAACATAAAGTGATAACTCTTTGAGAAGACTGACCCTTTTTGTGCAATTTTGGGTGTTGACACTGTATTGAACTGTGGTCCCATAAACATTGATTTAGAGATCACCCCATAAGGCAATAAAACAGTATGTAGGAAGAACACTTCATAAAAATATGGAAGTTTCTGTTTTTAATTATTTTATAATTATTTTCATTTTTTTTTTCACCAAACATTTACCATACATGGTGTGAACTGCACAGCCCCCATCTGCAATGTAGATATTAAAATAGAAATGAGTCTACCTGCAAAGTTAGAGCCCTAATGCATGGAAATCCGCTGGCCCTGCTGGCCCTACCACACAGTGCAATATCAGTCTGCTTTGGCTTAAAGTTGGCTAAGTCCTTACTTTCCCCATCTCCTGGTTTTGCCATTTGCAATTAGGACTTGGGGACTACCAGATTTAGCAAAAAAGTTTAATTTGCCTGTAGCTCTGATATGACTAGAAAAGTAACATGTCCACCCTAGGTCATGACTGAATAACTCAAACACAGCACCAGATTTAGTATGAATTTGCACAACTGGTGTTCCAAAGTATGGGAAATCTAAAAAAAGGTTTTTTAGTATGTGTGACACTCACCGAAGGAAGCAGGAGGTGGATCCACTGGGCCCGCGTAGTGTAGAGAGCCATACCAGAGAGCAGAATCTAAGACGCCGCTGGTCTTCACCAGAGCCCACCACAAAGCAGGAGGGATTAGCTGCGGCAGGTGACGTCCAGGTCCCTACCTCCGGCTCGTCCACGCGGGTAGCCGAGGTGAAGCTTGGCACGGAGAGGTGGAGCTGGAAGGCTGGGAGCAGAGAGGTGACCAGGCTGGAGAGTAACTCGTAGTCAGGACTAGCAGAAGGTCAGGGGCAGGTGGCTCAGATTCGTATACAAGAAACGTAGGCTAGGATTAGATACACAGACTGGAGTAGTAACACAGGGAATGCTTTCTCTAGGGCAATACGCACAGAGATCCGTCAGGGAACCAAGGAAGTCACTTCCTTAAATAGAGGAGGGAAAAAACAGGGACAAATGGAAAAAGGGCACTGTCCTTTAAATCTCACAGGGTGGTGCGCGCGCGCCCTAAGGGGGAGACGTGCGCGCAGCAACACCACAGAAAGGTGCACAGGAGGTGTGCCGTGACATCCCCAGGGTCGCGGCTCCCGTGCGAGCAGGAAGAGGAAGCTGCACGCCGGAGGAGCCCCGGGGAGAGACGCCAGAGGACCGAGGTGAGTAGTGAGGAGTGGACCGCGGCGTCACCGGCACGCGGGAACTGGGAAGAAGCCGCAGGCTGCCCCAAGCGGGACAGCGGGACGCGGCGCGGGCCATAACAGTATGTGCTTAGCTGTGTCATATATTTAATGTACATGTACCATTTTGATGCATCGTTTTGGTACAATTTGCACCAAATGGAAAGATTTTTGTTTTGACAACACACATTATAACTATACGTCATACAGTACCTTAAACATGGATCAAAATCTTCATTGTCTAATATAATAATAGGTATTATGTACTAAGATTAATTTCTCAGGAAGCCACTCTAGAATTTGTAGTTGCTGTTGTTGCACATAATAAAATGAAAGCCCCATAAACTGTCAAAATAAAGTCTGTAGTGGTCTCGTTTCTCTTCATTGACAATACTTAGGTATGCAAATTTTGAACGATGACAGATCACTTGGAAGAGATGCATGCTTTTTAGTAAGACAGATTTAGGTGATATTATAGTATCTAACTGAAGTGCCATCAATCTTACTGGCTGATCCTGTATGCTGTAGCACCAGTAACATCTGTGCGGACATCATTAAACAAATCTCCATTCCTGCTCGGTGGTTGAACATGATATTTATTTTGCTCTGATTCATTTGAATTCTAGAGATTTGAGTCTCATAAGCTGTAAAGCGTCTGGTCCGGGCCTCTTCATCCCACATGCGGGTGAATGCATGTATGTTTAATGTTGTTTTCCTCCCAGTATTTCACTTTTAGAGAGATGAATAAATACATTGGTTTCAGACTAACATTCAGAAGAAAACAGTTTTAACATTATGTTATAGTTTAACAATTTTGTTAAAAAAAATTTGGAGTTCATTTGATTCTAATTAAAAATAATTGGTTTAATAATTGGTAATATTGTTTATTCTTTTGCTTAGAGTTCTAACTCATTCAGCACTTTGCAGAGATTGTCATAACACACAACAGTGATTGATTCAATATAATTTCTCTAATTCAACAACCCCTGTGTGCATGGGACTTATTGCCTAAAGGAGTTACAACATATAGTGAAACAGTACAGGTATCACATTTGGAAATATGCCACTGCTTTAACCTATTCAGGACCCAAGACGTATGCATACGTCTTGGGACCCTGGTACTTAACCAGTATTGCCGGATAGCCGTTGACTGTCCAAGCATGCTGGGAGTTTAGCAACAGCTGGAGGCACCCTGTTTGGGAATCGCTGGCATAGAATACCCCTATGTCCACCCCTATGCAAATCCCTAATTCAGGCCTCAAATGCACATGGCGCTCTCACTTCGGAGCCCTGTCGTATTTCAAGGCAAAAGTTTAGGGTCACATATGGAGTATCGCCGTACTCGGGAGAAATTGCCTAACAAATGTTGGGGGACTTTTTCTCCTTACACCCCTTATGAAAAGGTGAAGTTGGGGTCTACACCAGCATTTTAGTGTAAAAAAAAAAATGTTTACACTAACATGCTGGTGTTGCCCTATACTTTTCATTTTGACAAGAGGTAAAAGGGAAAAAAGCCCCCCTAAAATTTTGTAATGCAATTTCTCCTGAGTACGGAGATACCCCATATGTGGGCACAAAGTGCTCTGGGGGCGCACAACAAGGCCCAGAAGGGAGAGTGCACCATGTACATTTGAGGTGATTTGCACAGGGGTGGCTGATTCTTACCACGGTTTTGACAAACGCAAAAAAAAAAATACGCCACATGTGACCCCATTTCGGAAACTACAGCCCTCACGGAATGTAATGAGGGGTACAGTGATAATTTAAACCCCACTGGTGTCTGACAGATCTTTGGAACAATGGGCTGTGCAAATAAAATTTTTTTTACAGCCTACTGTTCCAAAGATCTGACAGACACTAGTGGGGGGTAAATGCTCACTGTACCCCTTGTTACATTCCTCAAGGGGTCTAGTTTCCAAAATGGCATGCCATGTGTTTTTTTTTTTTTGCTTTCCTGGCACCATAGGGGCTTCCTAAATGCGACATGCCCCGAGCAAAATTTGCTCTCAAAAAGCCAAATATGACTCCTTCTCTTCTGAGCATTGTAGTTCGCCCGTAGTGCACTTCAGGTCAACTTATGGGGTACCTCCATACTCCATAGAAGAGATGGGGTTACAAATTTTGGGGGGGGGGGGTATTTTCTGCTATTAACCCTTGCAAAATGTGAAATTTGGGGGGAAACACACATTTTAGTGAATTTTTTTTTTTTTTTTTTTTTTTTTTACATATGCAAAAGTCGTGAAACACCTGTGGGGTATTAAGGCTCACTTAATTCCATGTTATGTTCCTCAAGGGGTCTAGTTTCCAAAATGATATGGCATGTGTTTTTTTTTGCTGTTCTGGCACCATAGGGGCTTCCTAAATGCAACATGCCCCCCAAAAACCATTTCTGAAAAACGTACTCTCCAAAATCCCCTTGTCGCTCCTTCGCTTCTGAGCCCTCTACTGCGCCAGCCAAACACTTTACATAGACATATGAGGTATGTGCTTACTCGAGGGAAATTGGGCTACAAATACAAGTATACATTTTCTCCTTTTACCCCTTGTAAAAATTCTAAAATTGGGTCTACAAGAAAATGCGAGTCTAAAAAATAAAGATTGTGAATTTTCTCCTTCACTTTGCTGCTATTCCTGTGAAACACCTAAAGGGTTAAAATGCTGACTGAATGTCATTTTGAATACTTTGGGGGGTGCAGTTTTTATAATGGAGTCTTTTATGGGGTATTTATAATATGAAGACCCTTCAAATCCACTTCAAACCTGAACTGGTCCCTGAAAAATAGTGAGTTTGAAAATTTTGTGAAAAATTGGAAAATTGCTGCTGAACTTTGAAGCCCTCTGGTGTCTTCCAAAAGTAAAAACACGTCAATTTTATGATGCAAACATAAAGTAGACATATTGTATATGTGAATTTAAAAAAATTATTTGGAATATCCATTTTCCTTACAAGCAGAGAGCTTCAAAGTTAGAAAAATACAAAATTTTCAAATTTTTCATAAAATTTTGGGATTTTTCACCAAGAAAGGATGCAAGTTACCACAAAATTTTACCACTATGTTAAAGTACAATATGTCACGAAAAAACTATCTCGAAATCAGAATGATAACTTAAAGCATTCCAGAGTTATTAATGTTTAAAGTGACAGTGGTCAGATGTTCAAAAAATGGCCGGGTCCTAAGGTGTAAAATGGCTGGGTCCTTAAGGGGTTAAAGGGGTACTACGGTGGAATATATATATATATATATATATATATATATATATATATATATATATATATACTTTTTTAAATCAACTGGTGCCAGAAAGTAAATTACTCATGCCATAATCGGATAATGGCAAATTATATAATTGCAAAAGGGAATCAGGGGGAGGGGAGAATAATGGCACAAGATGATTAAGATGGAGTGGGAGGGGGGATAATGCTTACCCCTCCTTCATATTAATCCCCTTGTGCCATTATTCCCCCTTCCTATGATCCCCTTTTGCCATTACCCCCCCCCCCCCCAATCCTATCCCCCTTGTTCCATTATTCCCCCCTCTGCTTCCCCTGGGACAATATATGAGATAACTACAATAACATCCTCCCATACTGCAATGTTACACTTAGTTTAACATGCTTACCAGGCCTGTGTCTATCCCGTTCAGTGGGAGTTGGAGGGCCACACTGATGGGTGACGTCCTTATGCACTGTGCCATCTCATCTACCCTATGGGGGCTATAACATTGCAAAAAAAATGTGTAAAACAAAGAGTTAAAGGGGTATTCCAGGATTTTTTTTACTTGACTATGCTACAAGGCTGTAAAGTTAGTGTAGTTCATAATAAAGGGGAGATTTATCAAGAAATGTCTATTTTTGTAGATCAAATTACCACCTTTTTTTTTGTCTATACTTTGACTAGTGTGCGTCTAATTCATCAATAATGCACAGTGTAAGGATGAATAAGGCACACCTTTAGCGTGAAAAGTGTAACGTACACCTTTTCTGAAAAAAAGAGTCAGACCAACAACCAGGGTACATGTACCCATAGGGGTACGCCACGGGTTGAGCGTTGGTATGCGAAAGCGCCGACAAATACTGGCCATGCACTGGCAAGTACTTGTCAGCGCATAGCCGGGCAAACCTCCAGCTGTTGGAAAACTACAATTCTTAGCATGCAGTGACAGAAATGCATGCTGGGACTTGTAGTTATGCAACAGCTGGAGGCACACTACTATAACTTTCAGCATGCCCTTTGGCTGTCCGTGCATGCTGGGGGTTGTAGTTATGCAACAGCTGGAGGCACACTGGTTGCAAAACACAGGGTTTGTTAACACAGAGTTCATAACTCAGTGTTTCCCAACCCGTGTGCCTCCAGCTGTTGCAAAATTAAAACTCCCAGCATGCATGGTCTGTTAGTGCATGCTGGGAGTTATAGTTTTGCAACAGCTGGATTCACACTGGTTGGGAAACACTGAGTTAGAAAACAGATAATGTTTCCCAGACAGTGTGCCTCCAGTTGTTGCAAAACTACAACTCCCAGCATGCCAGACAGCTGAAGGGCATGCTGGGAGTTGTAGTTTTGCAACAACTGGAGGAGAAAATATTGGGGACCACTGTGTAGTGGTCTCCAAACTGTGGCCCTCCAGATGTTGCAAAACTTCAACTCCAATCATGCCCAGTCTGCCTAGGCATGCTGGGAGTTGTAGTTCGGCAACATCTTCAGGGCCAGAGGTTACAGAACTACAACTCCCAGCATGCCTGGACTGTCCGGGCATGCTGAGAGTTTTAGTTTTGCAACATCTGGAAGAGCACAGATGGGAGACCACTGCACAGTGTTCTCCAAACTGTGGCCCTCCAGATGTTGCAAAATAAGCCATCATATGAGTCTATTGGTGCAAAATTTAAAGGATTATGATTTTTTAAAGGTGAGGAGGAAAAAAACAAAAGAGCAAAAATGGAAAAACCCTGCGTCCTTAAGGGATTAATAGACATCTGTAAAAAGAAGCCACTCCTTTCTTTTAAAAAAAATCCCAGAGCTTGGGTAACATAGCAAACTGTAGCAAATCCTCTAGTAGAAATACAATTAACAACTGGTTAGATAAAGGAAATTTCATGTGCTGATCTTGCATAACTATAGGGGGTATTACTAACGATATTAAAGACTGCATCTATTGCCGTACCTCCTACCTGGTCTATGCCATCCTTTGCTCCTGTAGGCGTTTTATATATTGGATGCACTACACGTGCATTACATACCCAACGGCACAGACAGACGTAGGTTACTGCTACAACATCAAACACAATAGATTCTTAGAACTGAGGCATTAGGTAACCTAGGGTAAAACAATAGATCAGATTTAAGCATGTTTATTTAATATTTCTGTAATTTGTGGAATCTAGCTGGACCTATTAGAATGTTCTTAACATTATTCTTTTACAATTTCCTTCTTTGCATATCTTGTACACGACCTCTCACCTGAATCACATCACCTAAGAGGTAAATTCTCCAGTGGGCAGGTGAGATGCTGTAACAGGATCAACCTCCTTCGTTGAGTGAAACAGCTGTAGTTACGTGTGTGGCATCCTTGCCTACATTCTACTACAACAGTGGCCCTCATTTACTTAGAAAATCGGGTTGTAAGTCTATGTTGCTTTCTTACCCGATTGCTTTTTTCCCCTGGTATTTATTATTATGTCGCATCCTGTTTGTCGCACGTGGGTTTTGTTGGTTTTGGTTTCCAACTCCTCTGAGTTGTCGGGAAAAAATCAACAACAATGCAACAAATTCGGGTTGGAAACCTTTATAAATACGTGGGAAAGCTCAGAAATGTTGGGTTACGCGCCTTTTTCGGGTTTGGGAGAATCCACATCGGGTCCGTCAGGAAAAAATGTTGCATCCTGTCGCAGACTGGCGCACAATGTCTGCGACATGTCGCAGACAAAGATGCGCCAAAAAAAACAGACAAAACAAGTGGGGTTTAGAATAGTAAATGAGGGCCAGTGAGTGCCTCCCTTTCTTTATGGTTCATATTCGATTTGCTTACGTCTGGGATTTGAGAACCACTGAATATGCATTTACTCCACTGCTGTAACTCCGGGCTCTGAAGATCCTACTTGTGTTTGAGATATATGGCAGGTTGTGCCGATATCTGTTTCTTCTTGGCTGTAAACTATACTATCATTTTAACTATTTAATATATCAGTCACAAAAAGGGCAAAATTATTCTTTTTCAGATCATGCTAAGGGTTCACACCCATCTGACTGATTCCCTTGTCAGACAAATTATTAATCCTCCTAATATCTCTGAGACAGAAGGGCATATCAAGAAATTATAAAGAGGTCATGGTCAGTTTACTCTTCATGACAATGAAATCTCCATTTTGTTTAGGTTGGTAATGGTCCTCTTTAAAAGCAAACACATTAATGGGGGACATTTACTAATCTAGTCTATTCTGGGTATGCTTATAGACCAGCGTATGTGGTAGTCTCCTGTCTATTGTGCTCCTAATTTATCAAAGGTCTCACAGCCCTTGATAAATTCTGTGCTCAGGGGGAGATTTATCAAAGAATTTAGACTGGTTTTTCCTGTCTAAATTTGTCTCACAGAATGTCGCAGTCTAAATATGTGCGACTTTTCTGCGACTTTTACTGTGACTCTAGAGGATTTTTAGAACATGATGCATGGAAGTCTATTTTAGACGGAAATGCATTGGAAAATGCATTAGTGCTGAATTTATCAAGTGCGACTTTTGTGCGACAAGTCGCATCTGCCCAAAATACGCTGAAATGTCAGACCATGTTGGAGCAGGTCTAAATGCAGTTTAAGCTGTAGACCCTGAAGTCTGAACCTCGAATGAAACTTTTTCTACACACAAATGTAGGATGAAATAGATAATTTAGGTAATATTGCCTAACCATTGTTTCAAAATTGTACAAGAATGATCAGTTGTGATGGTGGATGGCAGGCTAATAAGTACCAAAAAAGTTAAAATTTTTGGAAGTTGTTGCCTGAAATTAGTTATTTGTGGTATTGTCAACCAGTTGCAGCCACTTTACGCAAAAACATTGCACTTTTTTTAAAATCTGTTCTTGATCTGTCAGGAAGAATGTAGTTTATGTACATTTACTATGGAATAAATATTGTCAAACCTTCCACCAGCATTTACCATGTAGTACACCCAGACGTGCAGAGCACCAAGACTGAGATAGACGTCTTTATGTGTTGTCATGTCAACAGTGATTACAGGCTATATATTATTTTGTAAATAATATGTAAGCAACATAAATATCTAGTTGTCTTTCAAATACTTATTTAAAGTCAGATAAAATCAATGCACGGACTGTTTGCATATACTTGCTGATACAAAAAAGAAGTGGTGACATTTTCCCTCTGCTATATCAAAAGATGCTTTTGACTAAATGCAGAGACCTCTAAAAGGTGGAAGGGAACAACGTATAGTCCATTGTAACCGGTGGGGGTAAAATTTTCTCCTGTAAGGCCCCACTCTCGCATTATTAATTCCCTTCTTGGCAAGTGCTACTCGCCCTAAAAAGGGTGGCCCCGCACCCTATTTCCCCCTAAAAACATTGCCATTTCCCAGGGTTTTTTGCTGGAAATAGGGAGAGTTTCTTGTGTGGGTCCGGACTTTTTAGGGCGAGTAACACTTGCAAAGAAGAGAAATAATGGGGCGAAAGTAGGGCCTTATAGAAGAATGTTTTACCCCACCTGCTACAATGGACAATACTTTGTTCCCTTCCACACTTTCAAGGAAAGTGTTACTCGGCTTAAAAAGGGCAGCTTCACACATGAACCTCTCCCTATTCCCACCTAAAAATCCTGAGAAATTACAGTTTTTGCAGGTGGAAATAGGGAGAGTTTCCTTTGTGGGGCCGCCCTTTTTTAGGGCAAGTAACACTTGCCAAGAAGGGAATTAATAATGCGAGAGTAGGGCCTTACAGGGGAAGTTTTCACCCCCACCATTTACAATGGACCATAATTTGTTCCCTTCCACATTTTAGAGGTCTTTGCATCACATCAGTACTTGGTGGTGTAGGTGGCACATGGTGTTTTTGGCACACCTTTCCTTTTGTTTGATTAAAAAAAAAATTGGGGTACATATATTTTATCCTAAGAATATTTTTAAAAGTTAAGTTTTATGTAATATATATCCTCAATATTTTTACAAAAGAGACCATTTTCAGAGAGACCTGTCTCAGCTACTATTCTGATCATGCCACCTGCGGAATGTCACCCATCTGATGTCAAGTTCTCCTTTTTTCACCCACCTTCATCACCGGGTACTGGTATTGCCACCCATCGCACCACCATGTCTCTGGGTCACTTTCAGGACTCCAGATGCTGCTGATGCCACATCCAGGCTGTCTCCTTCTGCCACCACATGTTCTCCTCTTGTTGCTGTCAGCTCCAGGCTGTCTCATATTGCCACCATATGTTCTCCTCATGCTGCTGTCAGCTCCAGGCTTTCTTATACTGCCACCATATGTTCTCCTCATGCTGATGCAAGATCCAGGCTGTCTCATTCTGCCACCATATGTTTTCCAAATGCTGCTGCCAGCTCCAGGCTGTCTTATACTGCCACCATATGTTCTCCTCATGCTGCTGCCATCTCAAGGCTGTCAACTCCAGGCTGTGTCATTCAGCCACTATATGGTCTCATGCTGCTGCCAACTCCATGCCGTGTAATTCATCCACTATATGGTCTCCTCATGCTGCCTCACACTCCAGGCTGTGTCATTCAGCCACTATATGGTCTCCTCATGCTTCAGCCACCTCGAGGCTGTGTCATTCAGGCACTATATGGTCTCCTCATACTGATGCCACCTCCTGGCTCCATCATTGTGCCGCTCTGTGACGGTGATTCTAATAGCGACGCCTCTAATCTGCATGTCATACTGAATAACCGTATTATTTCAATAACCCAGCTCACACACTATGTGTGTTACAGCAAGGCAAAGTGTTATACACCCCTATTGAGGCTCTCTGTAGGCCAGAAATAGTTGTTTTTAATACAGATTCACCACAAATAAATTTGGACCAATATTTTTGAGAAAAATCAGCGAATCGGCAAATTGAATTTTTCAAAAAATTTGCTCATCTCAAAGATATATATATATATATATATATATATATATATATATATATGTAAAACTCAATGTTTGTATGTGTATATGTTCCAGCATCACGTCCAAACGGCTAAAGATATTAACATGAAACTTGGCACACATGTTACTTATATATCAACAACACACATAGGATAGGTGATTTAACCCTTAGTCACCCCCGTTTGCCAGGGTCAGGGTTTGATGTTTAAAGTCCCATACAAGTCTATGGGAAATATATGTTACTGCATAACTTCCAAACGGCTGGAGACATTTCGATAATACTTGGTCACATGTTACTTATATATCCACTTAAAATATAGGATAGTTAATTTAATCCTTAACTACCCCTATTTGTGAGGGCTGTGGTTTTTGTTTAAAGTCCCAGGCAAATCAATGGGAAATGTATGTTCCCACATAACTTCTGTACAGCTGGAGGTATTTCAATACCTGGTACACATATTACGGGTTGGGATAGGAGGTCAGGATAGAAGGTCGGGATATGAGGACGGGATATGAGAATGGGATAGGAAGTCGGGATAGGAGGACGGGATAGAAGGATGGGATAGGAGGACCGGGATAGGAGGACAGGATAGGATGTCGGGATATGAGGTCGAGATAGAAGGTTGAGATAGGAGGACAGGATATGAGGATGGGATATGAGGACAGGATAGGAGGTCGGGATAGGAGGTCGAGATAGGAGGTTGGGATAGATGGACTGGATAGGAGGACGGGATATGAGGACGTGATAGGAGGTCGGGATAGGAGGCCAGGATAGGAGGTTGAGATAGGAGGATGGGATAGGAGGTCGAGATAGGATTTCAAGATAGGAGGACAGGATAGGAGGTCAGGATAGGAGGTCGTGATAGGAGGTCGAGATAGGAGGACGAGATATGAGGACGACATATGAGGATGGGATAGGAGGTCAGGATAGGAGGTCGAGATAGGAGGACGGGATAGGAGGTTGGGATAGGAGGTCAGGGAGGACGGGATAGGAGGTCGGGATAGGAGGTCGGGACAGGAGGTCGGGATAGGAGGTCGAGATAGGAGGACGGGATATGAGGACGGCATAGGAGGTCGAGATACGAGGTCTAGATAGGAGGTCGAGATTGGAGGACAGGATATGTGGACGGGATAGGAGGACGGGATAGGATTATTCTAGGCAATTATGCCCAAATAAAAAGAAAGAACACATACATACATAAAAGTTAGCCATGCCCTCTGTGAGTTGTGACGTAGGGCCTCCAGGACTTGTTTTAACCGCACTACCCATAGATTCTTGATAGGATTGGGTTTACATTAACCCTTTAGATGTCATGATCAATGCTGATCGTGTTATGTTGGTAGTTTGGGGACTCATCACGACCGGCTCCAATGCACAGTGTGCTGGTCCCGATCAGTTAAGGCGGCAACGCTGTGCACAGAAAGTCTTGTCAGATCTTTCTCCTCTCTGTGTTACATTTGTAGTGCAAAACAGAATGGAGGGGATTCGGATAGAGTCTTTAGCGATAGGCTCCCTGTTCTATGCATGCTCCCAAATCCAAGTGCAGCATAGAACAGAGAGGGCAGAAGGATTCCCCTGCAGGGCTTCTGATAATGTTGCACCTGCCTAGGAATGCCCCTTCCTGGACTGTGGTGTTCACTGAGAGTTAGCAGCCTACACACAGCTTTATAACATTAATAAGATAACATATAAAGGAGGGGGGAGTATCTAGAGGGCAGTATAATACAATAGGGGAAAAAATCTAAAATAACAGGTTCTCTTTAACTATTAACCTCTGAATACTGAAAAAACACTAATATCTCTTGTTTGGAGAAGCTCTTGCCCAGTCATCTAGCCAGGACAATTTTACTGTGGTTATACACTGCTCCAAAAAATAAAGGGAACACTTAAACATCACAATGTAACTCCAAGTCAATCACACTACTGTGAAATCACACTGTCCACTCAGGAAGCAACACTGATTGACAATCAGTTTCACATGCTGTTTTGCAAATGAAACAGACAACAGGTGGAAATTATAGGCAATTAGCAAGACACCCGCAATAAAGGATTGGTTCTGCACACAGACCACTTCTCAGTTCCTATGCCTTCTGGCTCATGTTTTGGTCACTTTTGAATGCTGGTGGTGCTTTCACTCTAGTGGTAGCATGAGACGGAGTCTAAAACCCACACTAGTCGCTCAGGTAGTGTAGCTCATCCAGGATGGCACATCAATGCGAGCTGTTGCAAGAAGGTTTGCTATGTCTGTCAGCTTAGTGTCCAGAGCATGGAGGCGCTACCAGGAGACAGGCCAGTACATCAGGAGACGTGGAGGAGGCCATAGGAAGGAAACAACCCAGCAGCATGACTGCTACCTCCACCTTTTTCAAGGAGGAGCAGGAGGAGCACTACCAGAGCCCTGCAAAATTAACTCCAGCAGGCCACAAATGTGCATGTGTCCAATCAAACAGTCAGAAACAGACTCCATGAGGGTGGTATGAGGGCCCGACTTCCACAGGTGGGGGTTGTGCTTACAGCCCAACATCGTGCAGGACGTTTGGCATTTGCCAGAGAACACCAAGATGGGCAAATTTGCCACTGGCAAATTAAAGCAGGTACACACTGATCACATGTGACAGACGTGAAAGAATCTGGAGATGCCGTGGAGAACATTCTGCTGCCTTTAACATCCTCCAGCATGACCGGTTTGGCGGTGGGTCAGTAATGGTATGGGGTGGAATTTCTTTGGGTGGCTGCAAAGCCCTCCATGTGCTGGCCAGAGGTAGCCTGACTGCCATTAGGTACCAAGATGAGATCCTCAGACCCCTTGTGAGACCATATGCTGGTGCAGTTGGCCCTGGGTTCCACCTAAATCAACACAATGTTAGACCTCATGTGGCTGGAGTGTGTCAGCAGTTCCTGCAATAGGAAGGCATTGATGCTATGGACTGGCCCACCCGTTCCCCAAACTTGAATCTGATTGAGCATATCTGGGACATTATGTCCATCCACCAATGCCATGTTGCACCACAGACTGTCCAGGAGTTGCCGGATGCTTTAGTCCAGGTCTGGGAGGACATCCCTCAGGAGACCTCATGCCCATGGGTTGTAGGGAGGTCATACGGGCACGTGGAGGCCACACACACTACTGAGCCTCATTTTGACTTGTTTTACAGGACATTACATCAAAGTTGGATCAGCCTTTAAAGTGGTTTTCCACTTTGATTTTGAGTGTGACTCCATATCCAGACCTCCATGGGTTGATAAATTGGATTTCCATTGATAATTTTTGTGTAATTTTGTTGTCAGCACATCCAACTATGTAAAGATGAAATTATTTCATATGATTAGTACATTTATTCAGATCTAGGATGTGTTATCTTAGTGTTCCCATTTTTCCTGTTTCCAACACATCAACTTCATGACCCCAGTCTTCACTTACTGCCTAGTATATTCCACACCTGAACAAGGATCATTGTCAGTACACAATAATGTTATTTTCTCCACCTTTTATATGTTCTGATCGGTATATATTCTTTCTAGAAGTATATTCTGAGATTTCTGTAACAATGTGATTTTATAATTGTGTGTCACAAAGTAGGTCAACAACTTCTAG
Organism: Hyla sarda; assembly: GCF_029499605.1. NCBI lineage: Eukaryota > Metazoa > Chordata > Amphibia > Anura > Hylidae > Hyla > Hyla sarda. The sequence continues at coordinate 136,064,610 of NC_079195.1, read as the reverse complement.
ATTCAGGTTTTTTTATTGGTTATTTTTTAGCAGACAGACTCTTACTCTTCTGAAAATACTTATATTGTCTCAAGATCTTTTTACCTTATTATTTGCTGTTGTCTGTCGGTGCCATTTAATTACACTGTGACCCAGCGGCTCAAAGGTGGTGTCTGGACCGCGAGGTATAGAGAATGAAATCACATGGAGTAAACCTGTGAAATAATTTACCTTATCTGTAAATAATCAACAATGGTCTGAATGAAGTGTAGCCTAGCTGGTACGTAGGAGGATTTACCATTGTTTGACAGGAAGAAAAAACCACTAAATATTAGCATGTAATTTTGTTCACTCTTAAGCACACAAAGGGACTGTTTATGTGTTGTATTATGTTAGGACTTCTCTCCAATAGGATTAGATTAACCCTAAAGCAGCTAGCCCTGCATTAAAGAAGGATTTGTATATATATATCAAGCATAACAGACATAATCGGTCATCCTGAATATGACTGCCTTATTGATCCCCTAGTCGAAAACCCATTGACAATGTAAATGATGGTGGTTGCTGCTGCTGATGATTATGAACTTTATAACTTTGATAGAGTAAATTACATTTGTATCATGTTTGGATAAGATGATTTACTCATCTTTACCAGATGTTTCTAGCATATCCTCTCACATAATGAAAATTATATTTAACCCAATGATCTGGAAGACTATGTGCACACTGTGCTGAATTGTTGCATTTTGAACAGTTTTGATTGGTGAACTCCCATGTATCTTAATTAATTCACAAATTAAAGAGAAAAAAAATGCATGTTAAAAATGCAACAAAAATGCATAGCGTGAATACAGCCTAAGGGTGTAGCTACGTATGACAGGTTTGTTACAGACAATTGTCCCATGAGTGCATACTACAATTGCAGAATTCATGTCCATGCTACAGAAAATAAAAATAATTCAGATATATAGGCCTGATTCTGCCACATGTGAACATGACCTCAAATTCTAGTGTTGCACATGATGGGACCAAATTGTCACCATATTTTACAAAAAAATATCCGGTGCTCTCTCCGGGATGTCCAATCAGCCGGCATCAAAATTGAGATGCTGTATGATTGTAAACTGTCCCATTGAAATTATTGGGATCAGTTCTAGCATCATTTCCCTCGAGTGCATGCCAGAGGGAAACTATGCCGGACACCTGATATATGTGAACCCAGCCTTAATCAGAAGATCATTTGGGGGAAAAAATAGAGCTGTCCAACTTTTCATTCTAATACTAGCAGTGGCACATATGCATGTAGGAAATTTATTATAAATGGAAAGAATTTCCGCCAAAATCCCAAAAGGCCATGTTCACATGGAAGGATATCCAAGCAGAATATGGTGGGAAAATTCTGCTGTAAAATTCTGTTGCAGCAGAGTCCCATTGTTTTCAATGGGATTCTTCTACACCGTGCAGATGGCAACATTTTTACAACGAGAACAACTGCCATAAAAAATTCTGATTCCAGTCTTCGCAGAGAGAATTGACAAGTCAAAATTCTTTATGCAGAATCTGCTTGGTAATGCATTACCGTTAATGGAGAAGATTCCAAGATTTCCAAATGATCCTAGTGGGGCCTGCTCTGATTGCATCTGCTGTCTGCGGAATGTCCGGCTGGCTATATTTGGCCAGACATTCTGCTATGTGAACATACCATAAAAGTTTTTTTTGTTTTTTTTTAAACTGTGATGACATAAATTTTATTTATCTATTGAAATGCCAGTGCTCACTTCCTTATGTTCTGAAAACTTCTAGGCCAATAAAGGTTTGGTTAAATGAACTGAAATCTGCTGTATGAAGATTCAAGAAAAGTAAAACTCAGGAAGGTATTAGGAATCATTATATTATCTGATGCAAAAGATTTTCAGGAAGTAAAACATCAAATATGTCAATTAAAATAGCATGTTTTGGAACAGATGTAAGTAGTGATGATGCTAATGAGAACCGGAGGCAGTTACCAAAAAGAGAAACATTTTGGATTACAAAACTTAATTTAACAAAGTTTGTAGTTTTGAATGCTATTTGTAAGGAGAATAGACTGCCTTTATGTTGGTTATGATTGTGTGTTGTATATATCTGCACCTGGATGCACAAGTTAGGAGGCAGTGACGTCCAAAACGTTGTGTGGCAGAAAAGTTTGACTCGGCTAGTAAATAGGGAAACATGCAGCTTTGTGTTGTTATAGTGTGCTGAACGTTATTTGTGTGATGTAAAGGAATATTTTCAAAATAGTGCTGAAAAGGATACATGAGGCATGAATTTTCATATATTTCACAATTCTGCATGGACAGACACTAACAAGATGACCATCTCCTGCAGTTTTATATGTACTACCCTATTTACTATACAATTTGGTAGTAAAGCGCTTGCCATTCTCTTTTAAATAGTGTGGCAATGCACATCATACTCTCTCAGGCCCTTTTACAATGGTCAGTTATGAGGGAAATTAACATTTCTAGGAATGCTCATTTTCAATAACTGGCCCATATAAAAGGGTTTGTGATCAGCCAACGAAAATGCTCTTTCACTGGCTGATCCCATCTTTTATGAGGCCATATCAAGTATTGTACCTCACCCTGTGTAAATAGTAATGTATTAGACGGCCTACATGATTGATTGAACCTTTTGAAGGCTCAGAAAATATTCACCTATTATCAAAATCAACACTTGTTCCCTCCCTCCCATTGGCCTGTCTAAAAGGACCCTTTAAAATAGGAGGATGCAGAATCTACCTTCTCCTGAGTGTGAAAGTCCCATCCATTGGACCTCCTGTGATGCTGTTGATTATGGAATATTCTCATAAGAGAATTGGAAAGCCAATACTGATTTCATTTATCAGGCTAGGAAAATATTAGTTAAGTTATTGTAGACTACTAAAATGGCACTTTGTAATTCCTGAAGGGTACTGGTATTTCTGAAGTATAGCTGTAAGAGTCTGCCAGATTACACACTCCAAGGGAATATGAACCATTTCATTGGATTTAACTGGAACTAAACCACCTCTTTAAAGACAAAATTAGGCAGTCAATGAAGGGCGAGTAGACACACTTTTGTTAGTTGGAAACTAGCATAACCTTGACATTTTTTCTGCATTCCACTGATTTATTGCACTGTTAGACACAATAGGCCCTTCAGCTGCTTAGCTCATTCAATCCACTGAATGTGTAGCGGCCGTATATTGTTGCTATGGGAATGGTAACAGCCAATTAGTATGCTCTGTTTTTGCATTAGTTTGCCGGGCTCCATTCAGAACATCATGCACTGAATGTTAACGCGACCTTATCATCAAATATCTGACTTTTTTAATTAGCAATAGCATTGAGACAATATTACGATGGGAGAAAAACTACACATATGTTGACATCTTGAAATACTATACCTCTAGAATACATTCAGTGTATTACTGGGTTCTTATCTTCTTGAGTGAATAGAATGTCTGCTTTGTTCAGCTACAAGCAAGTGATTTAGCAGTGCATCCCTTACTACTTGTGAACATGTAGTTCAAGCAAAGTATAAATCCCTGTTTAGTACTGAAGTACACGACCGCAACCATTTCTAATAATGTACACTGACCTCTCAGTCGTATTACACTCTATAGGTAATTTCTGTCTAAATCAAAGACATTTTGTGGATCTACCACATTGGTTTAGTATGATCCATGTCTTTTGTATTAGTCTCCTAAGACTAAACTATAATAGTGTTTCCTCTCGTACATTTTCTTCTGAGGAAGGGTACAGAGTTTTCTTATTTATAGAAAGGAAGTTATGTCTGTCTGGAGTATAGGGGAGAGCACATTACTTAACTGACAAATGACATGTTGAGCAAAATAGGGGAGCTATGTAGTAAGACAGTAGAAGAAGACATGTGGGAACTTAGTTCATATTTCATATTAAAATGTTTATTTTCATTTTTTAGACTATATATATATATATATTTATATATATATATATATATATATATATATTGATATACTGATCAGTGCTATGTATAGGCATTGCAATGATCAGTGTAATCTGCAATCTCCTTCTATGGTCTGCCTGAAGGTAGACCATAGCAAAAGACTGGTGGAACTGGCCAGAAGACAGATGAGGAGACCACTGTAAATGCACCGAGGGTTGTCCAATGAGTCTCTATACTCCCCCTAGTGTTTTAGATCCTACAATTAGTATTGATCATGGCAGCTGAAGGGCGGGCATTAGCCTGCTCATGCGCTCGCATCATAACCCAGACGAGATTTAGTATGTACATGTATGTCCTGGGGCACCATGTACCAGGCAGCTAGAGCATACAGGTACGTCCTGTCTCCCCAACAGGTTAATATGAAAATGTGACCACTGCGTTTATTCTGATATACCTGGTTTAGTACTACTCCTTTAGGAATCATTTAACATTCTGTATATGTGTGTGTATATATATATATATATATATATATATATATATCATATACCCAAGTAGATATGATACTACTACACAGCTCTGTGTGTAAACATTTTAACCCCTTAAGGACCAAGCCCATTTTCGCCTTAACCCCTTAAGGACGCAGGACGTAAATGTACGTCCTGGTGAGGTGATACTTAACGCACCAGAGGTGGTACTTAACGCACCAGGACGTACATTTACATCCTGTGCATAACCGCGGGCATCGGAGCGATGCCCGTGTCATGCGCGGCTGATCCTGGCTGCTGATCGCAGCCAGGGACCCGCCGGCAATGGCCGACGCCCGCGATCTCGCGGGCGTCCGCCATTAACCCCTCAGGTGCCGGGATCAATACAGATCCCGGCATCTGCGGCAGTGCGCGATTTGAATGAATGATCGGATCACCCGCAGCGCTGCTGCAGGGATCTGATCATTCATAATGCCACACGGAGGTCCCCTCTCCTGCCTCCGTCCGGCTCCCGGCGTCTCCTGCTCTGGTCTGTGATCGAGCAGACCAGAGCAGAAGATCACCGAAAACACTGATCTGTTCAATGTCCTATACATAGAAAAGATCAGTATTAGCAAACATGGTATTGCTATGAATAGTCCCCTATGGGGACTATTCAAGTGTAAAAAAAAATGTGAAAGTAAAAAAAGTGAAAAATCCCCTCCCCCAATAAAAAAGTAAAACGTCCGTTTTTTCCTATTTTACCCCCAAAAAGCGTAAAAAAACTTTTTTTATAGACATATTTGGTATCGCCGCGTGCGTAAATGTCCGAACTATTAAAATAAAATGTTAATGATCCCGTACGGTGAACGGCGTGAACGAAAAAAAAAAGTCAAAAATTCCTACTTTTTTAATACATTTTATTAAAAAAAAAATTATAAAAAATGTACTAAAAGTTTTTTATATGCAAATGTGGTATCAAAAAAAAGTACAGATCATGGTGCAAAAAATGAGCCCCCATACCGCCGCTTATACGGAAAAATAAAAAAGTTATAGGTCATCAAAATAAAGGGATTATAAACTTACTAATTTGGTTAAAAAGTTTGTGATTTTTTTTTAAGCGCAACAATAATATAAAAGTATGTAATAATGGGTATAATTTTAATCGTATTGACCCTCAGAATAAAGAACACATGTCATTTTTACCATAAATGGTACGGCGTGAAAACAAAACCTTCCAAAATTAGCAAAATTGCGTTTTTCGTTTTAATTTCCCCACAAAATAGTGTTTTTTGGTTGCGCCATACATTTTATGATATAATGAGTGATGTCATTACAAAGGACAACTGGTCGCGCAAAAAACAAGCCCTCATACTAGTCTGTGGATGAAAATATAAAAGAGGTATGATTTTTAGAAGGCGAGGAGGAAAAAATGAAAACGTAAAAATTTAATTGTCTGAGTCCTTAAGGCCAAAATGGGCTGAGTCCTTAAGGGGTTAAGGACCAGAGCGTTTTTTTGCAAATCTGACCACTGTTACTTTAAGCATTAATAACTCTGGAATGCTTTTATTTTACATTCTGATTCCAAGATTGTTTTATATGACATATTCTACTTTAACATAATGGTAAATTTTCGGCGTTACTTGCATCCTTTCTTGGAGAAAAATCCCAAAATTTGATGAAAAATGTAACATTTTGTATTACTATGGCAAACTATTTTGGAAACACCCATCACCCATCATTACACCCATCAAGGAACATAACAAGGGGTCCGGTGAACCTTAACACCTCACAGGTGTTTGACGACTTTTTAATAAAGTTGGATGATTTTTTTTTTTACTAAAATGCTGGTTTTCCCCCCAAATATTTTTTTAAAAGGGGTTATAGGAGAAAATGCCCCCCAAAATTTGTAACCCCATCTCTTCTGAGTATGGAAATATCCCAAGTTAGGACGTAAAATGCTCTGTGGGTGAACTACAATGCTCAGAAGAGAAGAAGTCACATATGGCTTTTGGAAAGCAAATTTTGCTGAAATGTTTTTTGGGGGGCATGTCGCATTTAGGAAGCCCCTATGGTGCCAGAACAGAAAAAAAACACATGGCATATTATTTTGGAAATAACACCCCTCAAGGAGCTTAACAAGGGGTTTAGTGAGCTTGACAAATTTTTGCTAAAGTTGGACGTGAAAATGAAAAATTAGATTTTTTTCACTAAAATGCAAATTGGAGGAAAAGCCTCCCAAAATTTGTAACCCCATTTCTTCTGAGTATGGAAATACCCCATATGTGGATGTAAAGTGCTCTGCGGGTGAACTACAATACTCAGGAGACAAGGAGCACCTTGAGCTTTTGGTGAGAGAATTTGGTTGAAGTAGAAGTGGGAGGCCATGTGCGTTTAAAAAGCCCCCGCGGTGCCAGAACAGGGGAACCCCGCCACATGTGACCCCATTTTGGAAACTACACCCCTCACAGAATTTAATATGGGATGCAGTGAACATTTACACCCCACTGGCGTTTGACAGATCTTTGGAACAGTGGGCTGTGCAAATGAAAAATTTAATTTTCATTTTCACGGACCACTGTTCCAAAAATTATGGGGGTCGTTTTACCGCTTGTGAAAATTAAAGGTATGGGGAAACACCAGCATGTTAGTGTAAAATTTTTTTTTTACACTGACATGGTGTAGACCCCAACGTTACCTTTTCATAACGGGTAAAAGGAGAAAAAGCCACCCAAACTTTGTAACACAATTTCTCCCGAGTAAGGAGATACCCTATATGTGGCCCTAAACTTTTTCCTTGAAATATGATAGGGCTCCAAAGCGAGAGAGCGCCATGCGCATTTGAGGCCTGAATTGGGGATTTGGATCCACCACAAAAATACCCTACGGCAGTGTTTCCCAACAGGGTGCCTCCAGCTGTTGCAAAACTCCCTGCATGCCTGGACAGTCAGTGGCTGTCCGGCAATACTGGGAGTTGTTGTCTTTCAACGGCTGGAGGCTCCGTTTTGGAAACAGTGCCGTACAAGAGGGGGGGAGGACTGTGTAGGGGTATGTGTATATGTGGTGTTTTACTTTTTATTTTGTGTAGTGTAGTGTTTTTAGGGTACATTCACACAGGCATCTCAAACTTGCAGCAGAAAACTCGCTGTAAACCCGCCCGTGTGAATGTACCCTGTACATTTACATGGGGGGGGGGGCAAACCTCCAGCTGTTGCCAAACTACAACTCCCAGCATGCACTGACAGACCATACATGCTGGTAGTTGTAGTTGTGCAACAGCTTGAGGCACATTGGTTTCAAAACACTGAGAGTTTGTTACTTAACTCAGTGTTTCACAACCATTTTTCCTCCAGCTGTTGCAAAACTAGAACTCCCAGCATGTACAGTCTCTCAGTGCATGCTGGGAGTTGTATTTTTGTGACAGCTGGAGGGACACTGGCTGTGAAACACTGAGTTAGGATAAAAACTCTGTTTCACAATCAATGTGTCTCCAGCTGTTGCACAACTGCAACAATCAGCATGCATTGACAGTCGAAGGGTATGCAAAGAGTTGTAGTTTTGCAACAGCTGGAGGCACACTGCTACAACTCCCAGCATGCCCTTTGGTAGTCTGCATGTTGGGAGTTGTAGTTATGCAACAGCTGGATGCACACTTTTTCACAGAAAAAAATGTGCCTCCAGCTGTTGTATAACTACAACCCCCAGCATGCACAGACTATCAAAGGGCATGCTGGGAGTTGTAGTTGAAACTACAGCTGTTGCAAAACTACAACTCCCATCATACCCTTTGGCTTTGCATGCTGCGAGTTGTTGCTAAGCAACAGCAGGAGGTGAATAGGCCTCACCTCCTGCTTTATCCTGCTGCTGGGACCACCACCGCTGCTGCCACCGATCCTGCTGCCCTGTGGCCACCACCACACCAGAGGGGACCCCCGCCGGCCCCAATCACCACCCATCAGGGTAGTGATTGGACGGTCGCTCCGACCAATCAATCACGTGATCTTGAGGCGGCACCCGTGCCACCTCACTCCTGCTGGGTAAGGGTGTCTTGGACAGCCCCATTTACCCTTTTTTTCCAGGTCACCAGAGACCCGATTGACCCGGAATTGCCGCAAATCGCTGACGTGGGGGGGTTTCAGGACCCCCCCAGGGGATTGCATGGGGTGCCTGCTGATAGATAAGTACTAGTGCTTTAAATCCTGGCATACAAGATGTGTGAATAGACTCTATACTTTACTACCTTGATTCTATAAATTGCCTACATTGTTGGGGCCGGCTTACTTGACTAAACATGCCCGATGTATGTAAAGTATGTCAGTAGGAAATCTCCATTATAATGTATGTTATTTTATATGTAAATTGCAAATGTCTTTTTGATCAGAATGAATACATTTTTATTGTGAAGTTTGTTTTCCATGTTCAGTAACACTTCAATAAGTAGCAATAAAATGTACTAGCTCCATCAATGCATACATCAGCTAGAGATAGAGAGATTTTTCTGTCCATTCTCATTTCCCACATTGTGTGAATATACTTGTTAGCTGCTGTCTTTCAGTTTAATACAATATGTTTTTAGCCACAAAGAATTTGCTTTATATAGTGAAATTGCAGAGATGAAGAGTTATGCTTATGGCTACATAGACTGGAGAGAAAAGTCAGATTTAGATGGTAGATTGTAGGATTTTGTAAAACCACACCACTGCTGTGGAACCTTCTCATTTGAGATTCCTGTCTTTTGCCCCACACTAAATTTCTGCAGGACTTCCCAGGATTTCTGCTGTCTAAGCATCATGAAAATAACACAGCACCTGGACAAAATTGATGGTTATAATGAGTAAAATTGGCTAATTAATTTACTGATAATTAACTGATGAAAATCAGACATTGCTTTTGAATTGTGGCTCAATAGAACCATTTTTGAAAGATAAAATAATGAAACTGGCCTGGACAAATATGATGGTACCTGATATATTATTTTGTAGCACAACCCTTTGGGGCAGTCACTGCAATCCAGTGATTTCTGTAACTGTCAATGAGACTTCTGAACTTGCCTCTTGGCCCACTCCTCATAAGATACTGCTCCCGCTATCCCAGGTGTGAAGGTGCCTTCTCCAGACTGCATGGTTCAGCTGCTTCTACAGATGTTAAATAGGATTTTGATCAGGGCTCATAGAAGGTCACTTCAGAATAGTCCAATGTTTGTAATTTTTGGGTGTTTTCAGACTGTGTGTTTTGGGTCACAATCCGTTCGGAGAACCTATGACCTATGAATGAGACCAAGCTTCCTGACACTGTGCAACACATTTCACTCCAGAATGCCTTGATATTCTTGAAATTTCACTGCACCCTGTACAGATTCAAGACACCCTGTGTCAGATGCTGTGAAGCAGCCCTAAACCATAACTGAGCCTCCTCCATGCTTCACAGTAGGTACAGTCTTATTTTCATTGTATGCTTCATTTTTGTGTCTGTGAATCTAGAGCTGATGTGACTTGCCAAAAACCTCCAGTTTTGTTACATTGTCCAAAAGACATTTGTTCAGAAGCTCTGTAGTTTATCAAGTTCCATTATGGGAAATTCCAGTCTCATATTTTTTTTATGATTTGCTTTCAACAGTGCTGTCCTCCTTGGTTGTCTTCCATTAAATCCATTTTGTCTCACACAGTGAAGGATGGTGCGATTTGACACTGATGCTGACCTTGACCTTGGAGTTCACCTCTAGTGTCTTTGGAAGTTGTTCTGGGCTCTTTGGTTACCGGTCGTATTATCTTTCTCTTTGATTTGTCATCAATTTTCCTCTTGCTAAGTCCTGGACGGTTGATTACAGTCCTATGCACCTTAAACTTCTGAATAATATGTGCAACTGTAATCATAGTTGCATCAAGCAGCTTGGAGATGGTCTTATAGCCTGCACCTTTAATATGCTTGTCTATAATTTTTTTTCTTATCTTCTGGGAAACTCTCTCTTGACTTTCTGTGATATGTATTTATGGTTATACACACTATAATACCAAACAACACAGGGACTACTTTTCACACTTCAAATAGGCAGACTGATTGGTTACAAGTCTGGAGACACCTGTGACTAGAGATGAGTGAACCAATCGAGCTATGCGCAAGTCTGGTAATGGTGCTACTGTAGGAGAAGGGATGAGGAACACATGTATTCTCAAATTTGTGAATGTGCGATATTCCCGATAAAAATTTGAAATACGAATACTAAAGACAAAACCATTAGTAACACGTCTGATTGGTTCCCAATTTTCTTTGCAGCAGGACAAAGATCCCAATCACACAGTCAATGTCACTAAGAACTATCTGATCTGACCTGATCGCTACATTATTGGGTCTATCTGTGATCACCTGAAGACACAGGATAAATCGTCAGAACATCTGTGGTTAGTTTGAAACAACCTCCTTGCCCAGTTCCTGCAGAATCTCTGTGCAAGTACACCTATAAAAACTACGCTAATACTGATAAAAAAAATACATAAGCACTTTTATTTTTTTGAAAGCATTCATTTATTGCAGCATTTTTTCCACACCTAGCTAAAACTTTTGCACAGTACTGTATGTAGGAATTTGAAGGTGTTCATAGGTACAGAAAAGGAAATTACACTAAAACAACTTTAGAAGATTGTTTATGGTCCACAACCTGCAAATCTCTAGCTGATGTCTTCATAGTTTTGGACAGCTAAAGTGAACATTTGGTTTTGTTTATATGCTACATCTTAGTCTAACCAGTGATAACCCTAAGACCATAAAAAGATGCTGCTTTCTTAAAGGGGAACTCTGCTGCTAAGGATAGGGGATAAGATGTCTGATCACGGGGGTCCCCTGCTGGGACCCCCTGCGATCTACCGCAGCTCCTGTGGCAGTGGTCGTGATGTCATGGTCACGCACCTTATGACACCACACACCATCTATTCGTGTATATGGAAGACCATCACTCCCCTTTCCATAGACATGAATGGAGGGGGCGTTGTATGATGTCACGAGGAGGTGTGACCGTGACATCAGGATCACAGCCTCCGTCTCCGAACATTTTAAAAACCAAATGTTCAGAGAACTGGACTACCCCTTTAAAGGGCTTAGCCAGTGAAACACTTTTATTTTTTAGAAAGCTGCCCAAGCTGTCTGCTATCGTAGCTAGACATAACTTCCACACTCCCCTGCTGGCTCCAGTAATGCTGCTCCTGGTCTCCGGTGCTCTCCTCTTCCAGATGCTGGGACCTAATATGCCATTTGCATAAAATGTCAATTACAGGACATTAAGAAAAATAATATAAGTTCAGACTAAATAGACCAATGCTGACAATCTTCTGTTTATATGTATCAAACAGGCTGTGCATTTTGTAAAAAGGCCATCTTACTGGAATGGTCCCCAATACTAAGCTTGAAGTAATACTGCCGGGTCCCACAAGGATCCGCTGTAATCTGTGAGGTAGCCTGGCAGGAAATGTTCTATTTTACGTAAAATATGGGTTACACAATCCCCATTGAAATCAATGGACTGTCTGTGTAACATATAAACAAAATATGAAGTGTATGAAGGCCTATACCTTACTCTTTGTAGAAAAAGACTATACCTTCTGATCTGCCTATTAATTCCTTAAACAAAATAATTATTTTTCTATATATTTTCTCTTTCTATATTTTACTCTTACTAACAATTCAGCTAGTGATTAACCTTGTTTTAGCCGCCACAAGTTTCCTGCACATGTCTCTGAACATCCCCGTTAGACTCTAAACAAGCTAGTCCACAAGTAATGATGCCAATTTTTCCTCCTCCTGACTTGGTCTACAAATTATCACTACATGTTCATCATTACTTATTCATAAGGAGGAAGCTCGGACTACTTCTATATCATTTCTTTTTATTAATTGGCGGTGGGGGATTAGGTGTTTGGCACTTCTTCAATCTCATGATTTCGGCCTGCTGTTTTTCCTCATTTTGAGGGACATCTTCTCTTGTCTTTAAGACTGATCTCTCTGCATGACCAGATGGGGAGTTGGTTCTTGGCATTGTGTCTTCTGGTGTCCCGCTGCTCTGTGTTCTGTCTACCTACTCTGAGAACACATTTATCTTTTATGTATGAAAGCAAAAAGTCTCCCTACAGCAATGATATACTTAATTGATACAGAGCAAACTTATAATTGTAGTTTACATCAACAAAACTTAAGTAGGGAATGTATTCCGATGTTTGTTTAGTTTTGAGGCACAAAAACGATTCATAGTATATTATAATTATAGACATGGATCGTGAACCAACCAAAACCTGCATAAAAAGCAATTCTATTAATGGTTACTAACCACTTCATGACCCATAATCTATAGGTATGTCAGGAGTCAGAAGCTTAAGCTCAGGAGCTAAGCCTGATCTATATAACAGAGGTCATAAACCCAGTGCTCTAGGCCCACCAACAATTTTTCCTGTTCGATTTCAAGGGATTTAACTAAAAAAAAAACAGAATATTGGTGGGCCTTGAGGACCGGGTTTGGGATCACTGTATACATGGTGACTGATGACTGCTTTCTGCAATTGACCCCTACCAATAATAACCAGCATCAGACATCTGTCTGGAGCCATGGTCAATAGCAATCGTGGCATCTCTATAGTTTTGTAGTTTGTCATTATTGCTTCAGAGGATGACAGTGATTCACAGTTTTATTTTTTTTAAAGTAATAAAACAAAAATAAAAGTAAACAAATTTGGAAATGTTGTAAATAATAAAGATAACTTATTTTATCGTACAACGAACTAAGAAGAAAATGCTCCACAAAATTGTGCAAAAATGTTATGGGTCAAAATCTAAATTCACCATGTCAGTAATGGGCCTGTTCTGTCCCAGCTGAGTGCATCTAGACATAAAATGGACAGACATTAATTTAGATTATAGCTTTCTTACTGGGATAACAATTGATGACGTTATGGAACACTAACTATAGTGTATCCTTTGGTAAATGGACAAGGATTTGAGATGGCATAGCTATAGGCTGCTAATGGGCTTCAATGGAGTTTCTAAGTTAATTAAGGGAATTCCTGTTTTAGTGAGGAAAGAGGCTATAGAGTTACTTTCCATTGATTTCAGGGGGAGCTGTGTAATACCTAATTGTAGTGGCGCTGCAGGGAAATCGAACACTTTCTGTCAGATTTCCTCAAAGATTGCAGCAGATTGGCTTGGGTCCTAGCAGCAGGAAATTCTGTCATGTCAGGAGACCCTTTCAACAATAAGGGACGATCATTAAAGTAAAACAAAGATAATGGAGAACGTAATGGAGTAGTACAATGTCGTACAGAATTTCAGCATTTACTTAAAAAGTACATTAGTCACATATGCTGTAAAAATGGCCATTTCCTGGCACCATCAATATAGTTGACAGCATAAGAGTAAAGTTAAACGGATAACTATATCAAGTAGTCATGTCATTTTGCCTCAGCTAATAGAAGACATTGAAACACTTAACCCCACATTAAATGTATTGTGCATAAAACATTAGGCAATTCCATATACAGGTATTTCCTGATGAATTATGTCAGTGGAGCTTCCTTATTATTTTACAAATCCAAAACAGGATTTAATGTTGGCATGAACTGCAGGATTCAGACTCCAATCATAGAGAACGGTTGTGTGTACAATTCCCTAGATGGAAGCAGAGTCATAGCTAGGTTGTCCTTCACCTGGGGCAAGGATTCAGATGCAAGTGTAGGTTCACTATATACATCAATCCCTGCTCATCTCTACTGATCGTGACACAGTTTGCAGATCCTTTCTATTGGCAGTATTATCTACAATGGATTATATCATAATGTTTCCAGTTTTGTATGCTAATATGTTTGGGCTTTTCATCTGATTCACCTCAGCTTCCTCTAAGTAAAGTTAACAGAGCGGATTTTGCAGATTTTGATTCCCCCATGCAAAGCTTTTTAATGCCTTTTAACAGCTTTTCATAATGTGATACAGAATATAACACATTATTCATTTGCTTAAGACTGTTTTAATTGTCAGTGTGATTGGATTTTAACTGTGATATAATTGGATTTTAATTATGTTATTTATAACAATATGTATCTTGTATTAAGATGAAATCTGACTTTGTTCTTTTTTTTTAACGATAGATAAATGTTTCTGCAGGCAGAATCTATTATTCAGTATACAGTAATATATAAATGTATTTAATTGTTGAGATAGAGTTGTTCTTTGCCTTTTGCAGAAGAACAAAGTATTTCTTAGACTCATATATAATGATCATTGTGATGATTCTGACTTTACATCATCTTTCATGAATTGTTTATGAAACGTGTAAGATTATCCCATTAAAGGGGTAGTCCAGGAATTTTTTTGACACATTTTCCCTATCCCCTGCTCCTATACAGGGCCTATCCCACTTACTCATCCTCGTGACAGATTGGCCCCTACTTTCCTGGATGAACGTAAGTGGCAGACCACTTAGCCAATTACCGGCCGCCAAGATTTCCGAGTGGGTGGCCTCTTGAATTTGTCCAGGAAGGTGGGGGCCGCTCTGCTATGAGGATGAGTATGTAGGATGGGTCCTGTACAGGGGATTGCGGGGGAAAGGGAGTTTGGGTTTTAAACTGCTGTTTTTAATTTGCAATTTTTGTGAATGTGCATGGAATTTTTGTGAAATTATTGTAGAATTTCTTTTGTGGACTCAATTTTGAGTACCATTGACTTCAAAATGATCTGCTGAGGAATTCTGCAAATACTATTGATGCTGGGTTCCTCACTGAATTTCCACTACTTTTCCATGCAAAAAGCCATTTAACCTTTTAACACGCAGGGCATACCTGTACGCCCTGTGCCTAGTCCCGGTGTTGGTCGATCCTGACTGCTATTCATAGCCGGGACCCTGGGCTAATAGCACGCAGCCCCCGATCGTTGTGCCACACGCTATTAACAGTTTAGCAAGGCGATCAAAGTTGATCGCCGTGCTGAAAATGAAAGTAAATGCTTCCCGGCAGCTAAGTTGGGCTGATCGGGACTATTGCGATAAAATCGCGATGTCCCGATCAGCTAGGACGCGAGCGGAGATCCCCTTACCTTGCTCTGTCGCATCCGATCGGCGTTAGAGCAATCGAGCCCCTATCTCTCTAAGCTATGGCTTTGCAGGGATCAGGGTAAAAGGTCAATGTGTGCAGTGTTATAGCCCCCTATGGGAGCTATAACACTGCAAAAAAAAAAGTGAAAAAAAGTTAACAAAGGTCATTTAACCCCTTCCCTAATAAAAGTTTGAATCACCCTCCTTTTCCCATAAAAAAAACTGTGTAAATAAAAATAAACATATGTGGAATCGCCGCATGCGTAAATGTCCAAACTATAAAAATATATTGTTAATTAAATCGCACGGCGTACACGCAAAAAAAATTCCAAAGTCCAAAATAGGGTATTTTTGGTCACTTTTTATATCATAAAAAAATTTATAAAAGTGATCAAAAAGTCTGATCAATGCAAAAATGGTACTGATAAAAACTTCAGAACATGATGCAAAAAATAAAGGCCTGTACACGGAAAAATAAAAAAGTTATAGGGGTCAGAATATGATAATTTTAAATGTATACATTTTCCTGCATGTAGTTATGATTTTTTTCAGAAGTAGGACAAAATCAAACCTATATAAGTAGGGTATCATTTTAACCGTATGGGCCTACAGAATAAAGATAAGGTGTCATTTTTACCAAAAAAAAAATGCACTGCGTAGAAACGGAAGCCCCCAAAAGTTACAAAATGACATATTTTCTTCAATTTTGTCGCACAATAAATTTTTTTTTTGTTTTGCCGTGGATTATTTGGTAAAATGACTAATGTCACTGCAAATTAGAATTGGTGGCACAAAAAATAAGCCATAATATGGAATTGTATGTGCAAAATTGAAAGCGTTATAATTTTTAGAATGAGATGAGGAAAAAATGAAAATGCAAAAACGGTAAGGGGTTAAGGCAGATTCAAGCAGAATTTCCATTTAGAAATTCTGCCAAGAATCTTGTGGAATCAAAATGCCATTGATGTCAACGGAAGTTCCTATGCAGAATATTTTCCATGAGGAAATTATGCCGTTTGAGCCCTGACAGGTTGTGTTTTTGAAGAAACCAGAATGCAGAATTTCCCCAGTGGAAATTCTACAGCAAAAAAAAATTGCTGTGTGAATGGGACAGCGGAAATTCAATTCCTCACATTGTTAATTTCTTATAACTTCTTTCTGAGCTGAATTTTTCCTCCAGATTCTGCATGGAAATTCTACCATGTGAACATAGTCTTAAAGGGAAAGCTTTGGCAACCAGACTACTAGGGCCGAGGGAAAGGGTTAGGGAGCATTTTGTGGGAAAATCTTGAGACACTGAATAGGAAAGAACTTTCCACATCGCACTTGTGGTTGCAAAATAAGGAGGATTACAATTTTATTTAAATGTTCATGAAAATAGCATGAACATCCACTGAATAATGTTTAACTTCTTTGCCCTGATCTTCAGTGGTGAGAACAAGTACTGCCAATTTTGCAGGTTTTCCTACTTATAAAGCATGTAGAGATCTGTAATTTTTATCATAGGTATTCTTCAACTGTGAAAGACGGAATTTAAAACAAAAATCCATAAAATCACATTGTATGACTTAAAAAAATAATAATTAGCATTTTATTGAATGACATGAGTGTTTGATACATCAGAAAAGCATAACTGAATATTTGGTACAGAAACCTTTGTTTGCAATTACAGAGATCAAATGTTTCCTGTAGTTCTTGACCAGGTTTGCACACACTGCAGCAGGGATTTTGGCCCACTTCTCCATGCAGACCTTCTCCAGATCCTTCAGGCTTTAGGGATGTCACTGTGTAATACGGACTTTTAGCTCCCTCCAAAGATTTTCTATTGGATTGAGGTCTGGAGACGGGCTAGGCCAATCCAGGACCTTGATATGCTTCTTACGGAGCCACTCCTTAGTTGCCCTGGCTGTGTGTTTCGGGTCATTGTCATGCTGGAAGACCCAGCCATGACCCATCTTCAATGCTGTTACTGAGGGAAGGAGGTTGTTGGCCAAGATATTGTAATACATGGCCCCATCCATCCTCCCCTCAATATGGGGCAGTTATCCTGTCCCCTTTTAAAAAAAAGCAGCCCCAAAGAATGATGTTTCCACCTCTATTCTTCACGGTTGGGATGGTGTTCTTGGGGTTCTACTCATTCTTCTCCTTCGACCAAACACGGCAAATGAAGTTTTGACCAAAAAGCTTTATTTTTGTCTCATCAGACCACATGACTTTCTTCCATTCCTCCTCCGGATCATCCAGATGGTCATTGGAAAACTTCAGATGGGCCTGGGCATGCGCTGGCTTGAGCTAAGGAGCATTGTTTGTGCTGCAGGATTTTAATCCATGATGGCACATGTTACTAATGGTTTTCTTGGACACTGTGGTCCCAGCTCTCTTCAGGTCATTGACCAGGTCCTGTTGTGTAGTTCTGGGCTGATCCCTTACCATTCTCATGATCATTGATGCCCCACAAGGTGAGATCTTGCATGAAGCCCCAGACCAAGGAAGATTGTGCGTCATCTTGAACTTCTTCCATTTTCTAATAAGTGCGCCAACAGTTTTCCTGTAGCCCATCACAGCCTTTTGAATGTTTTATCCTTGATGTCCTCACACAGCTCTCTTGTCTTTGCCATTGTGGAGAGACTTGCAAAAACAAAACAAAAAAATCATTTTAAATCTTCTCGGGCTGTGAGGACAAGTGCCATTTTGGCAGTACCTTTGGGTGAAGTATTTTGAGCTCAGTGCCTTCTCATCCCCTTTGCTCTGAGGGATGGTTCTAGCATCCATCCATGAGACTACTAGACCCATCACTTATAGCAAAGGGTTAGGGAGTTGAACATATTCAGTGTTGAGAACCAAAGATACTGCGCAGGAAAGGAGTGCCCAGATGGCACTTACAATTAAATATAGGGAGGGTTAAAGCTTTTTTCCTCGGTCATGCAAATAGCATGACCATCCACCACGGTGTTCTTAAACCTCTTTACTTCGCTATGATTTTAGCAGTGACAGTAATTTGACAGACTTCCTGTCAATTGTAGGTCATTGGTAAATTTTAAAAAGGTAGTAGATAATTTTAATGCTTGGAAACATACAGCACTTGAACTAAAGCACAGTTTCCTGTTACTTACTAAAAATGTAAGGAGAGTCATTGGATATTAATGAGATCTTACATGAGGACTAAGTGACTTTCTAAATTAACTGAAAGAAGTCCTAGCAGTGCCACGCTTTGAAATATACATAATCATTCTTTACAAAACATAAGACTAGAGCAGATGTCTATATTATTTAGGAAGAATCATACAGGTATAAAATGAAAATAAAATCAATTAAACGTAAGCCAGATTGAGAATTCCAAAAACATTGTTTACAAATAGTGACAGTTTATTTCATCTCCAGCTCTCAAATCCCAACACAGTAAAAGTTTTGAGCTATTGCACAAATATTACTCATATTGTGTATTTCTCCTCTCAGATGACCTCTTGTTCTTCAAAATGCTGTAATGCAGAACATACAGGAGACAAATCTTCACACTGATGACATTATAGTAATTGCTTTGCCAGAAGGAGGTACTCTTTTATATAGAAAATGATATCTATAGTCTAGTCCACCTCCACACTATCATCACGCCAAGGTGACTGAATGAATTACTCATCTGACAAGATAAGCCTTATCTGGCAACAGTTTTGCTATCTGTGCCGAAAGCAGGATGTCCCTGATGACAGCGCGAATACATTGAGACTCATTCATAAGGACCAGATTTATGGAACAATCTTCTATTAGCATAATTAAGGCAGAGGAAAGTGAGAGAATTTGTTTGCTGTAAATGCTAGAAAATGCTGTCGAGAAGACAGAAGGCAAAAAAATCGAAGGAGAAAGGATAAACTGAAGGATTAGTGAAGTGGATGAATATGGCTGCCGAAACAATTGTGACGCATAATTGGATGACTGTGTTTGTATTGCATAGCATTATTATGCAGAGTCAGAGCTTGTCTGTTAAATATTTGATTTATGGAATATACATACAAAAAGTGAATATAACATCGTTTACACATGTAAGATTCAATTCGCTGCTTGGGAGTCATTTATCAAGATGCCAAGGCTATTGCACAATTTTAAATAATGCTTATGTTTGGAACTTATATATGCAGCTGTAAGAAAGCATACCAAATGGATTTCAATCAGTAAACAGATTTATATGTTTTCTTTATATGCCTACTATATGCAAAGAGGAGTACTGTTATGGCAAACTGTAAATTTAAAGGAACAGTCTTTAGTTTAAAAATGAATGGTTAAAAGGTAATTGCAAAACATTAAAGTCTTAAAGGGGTTATCAAGGGATAGGAAAAGGAGATAATTTCTTCCCAAAACAGCACCAGCTCTGTCTTCACGCTGTGTGTAGTATTGCAGCTCACTTCCATTGAAGTTAATAGAGTGAGGACAGGGGTGGTGCTGTTTTTGGAATAAATTTGCTATGTTTTTCCTATTAGTGGATAACCCCTTTAAAACACACATCCTGAAGACAGCCTGTTATAGAAAAGGAGGAGCTTAGTAGTAGTAGTAGTTAGTTCAGTTGAAAAAAAGCATACGTCCATCAAGTTCTACCAGGGAATTGAAGGTTAGGGGTGTGGCGCGATATTGGGGAAGGGATTGGATTTTATATTTCTTCATAAGCATTAATGTTATTTTGTTCCAGGAATGTATCTAATCCTGTTTTAAAGCTATTAATTGTTCCTGCTGTGACCAGTTCCTGAGGTAGACTGTTCCATAAGTTCACAGTTCTCATGGTAAAGAAGGCGTGTCGCCCCTTGAGACTAAACTTTTTCTTCTCCAGACGGAGGGAGTGCCTCCTCGTCCTTTGGGGGGGTTTAACCACTTAAGGACCGGGTATTTTTCAGTTTTTGCATTTTCGTTTTGCACCTAATCATCCATATGATGGCTTATTTTTTGCGCCACCAATTCTACTTTGTAATGACTTCAGTCATTATGCCCAAAAATCTACGGTGAAACGGAAAAAAAAATCATTGTGAGACAAAATTGAAAAAAAAAAAACGCTGTTTTGTAACTTTTGGGGGCTTCCGTTTCTACGTAATAAATTTTTCGGTAAAAACGACACCTGATATTTATTCTGTAGGTCTATACGGTTAAAATGATACCCTATCTATATAGGTTTGATTTTGTCGTACTTCTGGAAAAAATCATAACTTCATGCAGGAAAATTAATACTTTTAAAATTGTCATTTCTGACCCCTATAACTTTTTTATTTTTCCGTGTATGGGGCGGTATGAGGGCTCATTTTTTGCGCCGTGATCTGAAGTTTTTAATGATACCATTTTTGCATTGATAGGACTTATTGATCGCTTTTTATAAATTTTTTCATTATATAAAAAGTGACCAAAAATGCCTTATTTTGGACTTTGGAATTTTTTTGCGCGCACGCCATTGACCGTGCGGTTTAATTAACAATATATTTTTATAATTCGGACATTTCCGCATGCGGCGATACCATATATGTTTATTTTTATTTTAACACACGCCGTGGCCCCGCGTTATAGATGGGGAGCGGACACATGACGCTCCAGTACGTCATGTGTCCTTAAGGGGTTAACCTGGAATAGTTTTTCTCCATATTTTTTGTACGGGCCTTTAATATACTTGTATACATTTATCATATCCCCCCTTAAACGTCTCTTCTCAAGACTAAACAATTGTAACTCCTTTAATCTCCCCTCATAGCTAAGATGTTCCATGCCCCATATTAGTTTAGTCGCGCGTCTCTGCACCCTTTCCAGCCCGACAGTGTCCCTTTTATGGACTGGTGCCAAAAACTGAACAGCATATTCCAGGTGAGGCCGTACCAATGCTTTATAAAGGGGGAGTATTATGTCCCTGTCCCTCGAGTCCATGCCTCTTTTTATACATGACAATATCCTGCCGGCCTTGGAAGCAGCAGCCTGACATTGCATGCTATTCTGTAGTCTGTGATCTACAAGTACACCCAGATCCTTCTCTACCAGTTTAATCCCCCCTAAGACATACGACACATGCAGGTTATTAGTACCCAGATGCATAACTTTACATTTATCCACATTGAACCTCATTTTCCAAGTGGATGCCCAGACACTTAGTCTATCCAAGTCATCTTGTAACCTATACACATCCTCTATAGACTGTACCGTGCTACAAAACTTGGTGTCATCTGCAAAGATAGAAACATAGCTGTTAATACCATCCTCTATATCATTGATAAATAAATGAAACAACAGTGGGCCCAGTACAGAACATTGGGGTACACCACTAATAACCGTGGACCAATCAGAGTACGAATCATTGACCACCACTCTCTGGGTACGATCCATGAGCCAGTGTTCAATCCAGTTACAAACTAAAATTTCCAAACCCAAAAACCTTAACTTACCTGTCAGACGTCTATGAGGGACAGTATCAAACGCTTTGGCAAAATCCAGAAACACTATATCCACAGCCATTCAAATTAGATTGGTTTGACAACTTCTATCCTTAGTAAACCCATGCTGGCTATCTCTTATAATACAATTATCCCCTATGTATTCCTGTATGTAGTCCCTTATAACTCCTTCAAACAATTTACCCACAATGCACGTTAAACTTATCGGTCTATAGTTTCCTGGGGAAGACCTAGAGCCCTTTTTGAAGATTGGCACCACATTCGCCTTGCGCCAGTCCCTTGGCACAATACCAGACACCAGAGAATCTTTAAATATCATGAACAGGGGTACAGATATTACTGAACTTACCTCTCTAAAAACTCTTGGGTGCAATCCATCTGGCCCTGGAGATTTGCTTAGTAAAATTTATACATATATTTATGGGGGAAAGAATCTGGAACATTAGTATTTAATTCATTCAAATGCTCATTCTAGGTTTAAAAGTCCAGTGGACAGTCCTACTTGGTGAATGTACAAGTGTACTTGTAGAGATGTCAATCAGTTTTTAATTAGGACCACCCACTGGACCCACTAAGCCTTTAATGAACAGAGCTTTAAATGACTGGATTACTAGTTTTACTGAATCTTTGACTACTAATATGTATATCAAGCATTTGACAGGACTAAATCCCCTGTCAGTGCAGGAGTTCACTGAATTTCCTAAATCCAGGCACATGGGAGGCAGTCTCAGTATTATTTGTCAGCTCTAAGCTTACAAGAGATTTCCACTACAATTTTACCAAAGTGTATTTTATTTAGTTACAGGACAACCATGTCCCTTTTCTCCAAGCTTTGTCTACCCATCAAGCACTGTGCAAATGTCCAAAAATTGCAATATTTTTGTAACATGCAAGTAATTGAGCAAAAAACATGCAAAATTATGTATTTATTTAGTTAGTTATTCATGTTGCATTCTGTGCTAGGAGCAAGCTCTTTAAATATCTCCCAAGGAGATATACAGTTATGTCGCCCTAAAACTTAAAAGGAAAAGCTATAACTGCCAGAATGCAAAAAGGCAAAATTATTCATTAATATAGATATTCAAGAGCTGTACACCAGGCACAGCTTGTCCATTATGTGAGTAAAAGATTTGCACACTCCTGGACTCTGGTCTGTTCCTACGATCTGGGGTTCTCTACATCCACACACACACATACAGGTAATAGATGCATGTATAAAATGTTCAATGGAGTAGAAGGGACGGGTCACTCACCAGATCAGCCGTATCGAAAGACTAATTATTCTTTAAAATCGCTCATAACAAGGATAGTGCAGACAAATGGGGAGGGTTCACAAGGAGATGCAGGATTAACAAGGCAACGTCCATTTTGTTCAGACCTGGAACTTCTTCTGGCCTCCTCTGACGTCTTCTCATCAAAGGGGCATTATAAGACAGGTGATTGGGTAGGGGTTATCACAATTACATGCAAAAAAACACGTAAGAGCAAAAACTGTTTTAAAAATATGTTAAAAACAATCTAATGAATTACAAAAAGAGCCCAAATTCAGCCTTATCATTTAGACCTAAAGGACCCAAAGCTCCTGTCCTCAGGATCCACCTTGTCTCCATTTGTATTAAAAGATTATCTGTATTCTGACCATTTTTTTGTTTTGGGAAATGTTGTAACCATGCAAATTGAAGAGATTTTGGGTCATTTTTATAATGTTCCTGTCACGATGCCGGCTGGCAGGAGGTGGATCCTCTGTGCCAGAGAGGGATAGCGAGGACCGTGCTAGTGGACCGGTTCTAAGACACTACAGGTTTTCACCAGAGCCCGCCGCAAAGCGGGATGGTCTTGCTGCGGCGGTAGTGACCAGGTCGTATCCACTAGCAACGGCTCACCTCTCTGGCTGCTGAAGATAGGCGAGGTACAAGGGAGTAGGCAGAAGCAAAGTCGGACGTAGCAGAAGGTCGGGGGCAGGCGGCAAGGTTCGTAGTCAGGGGAGATAACAGAAGGTCTGGTACACAGGGTATAAACACACAAAAACGCTTTCACTAGGCTCAAGGCAACAAGATCCGGCAAGGGAGTGCAAGGGAGGAGACTAGATATAAGCAGGGAACAGGTGGGAACCAATTAAGCTAATTGGGCCAGGCACCAATCATTGGTGCACTGGCCCTTTAAGTCTCAGGGAGCTGGCGCGCGCGCGCCCTAGAGAGCGGAGCCGCGCGCGCCAGCACATGACCGCAGGAGACGGGAACGGGTAAGTGACCTGGGATGCGATTCGCGAGCGGGCGCGTCCCGCTGTGCGAATCGCATCCCCAACGGCCATGAGAGAGCAGCGCTCCCGGTCAGCGGGACTGACCGGGGAGCTGCAGGGAAAGAGACGCCGTGAGCGCTCCGGGGAGGAGCGGGGACCCGGAGCGCTAGGCGTAACAGTACCCCCCCCCCTTAGGTCTCCCCTTCTCTTTATCGGGTAACTGCCTCCCCTGGGATGAGGACACCGGGAAAGGATGGAGGGATTCCTCAACGGCAGGCAGAACCGCAGGAGTAGGAATGGGGAGAGAGAGCAGAGGGCGGGACCTGGCACGGGGCAGTGTGACACCAGGACGAGGGCCATGAGGGGACACAGAAGCTTGCCTGATGGAACTGGGAGGGGGGGAGGGGCATTTCCTGTGGCAGGCAGAGTCCTTAATGACCTTAGGGGGACCAGATACAGGAGGAACCACAGAGTTACGGCAAGGGTTACTGGGAACCGGTTTTAGACAGTTCTTGGAACAAGAGGACCCCCAACTCTTGATCTCCCCAGTGGACCAATCCAGGGTTGGGGAATGAAGTTGAAGCCAGGGAAGTCCAAGGAGAATTTCCGAGGTGCAATTGGGGAGGACCAAAAGTTCAATCCTCTCGTGGTGAGATCCGATGCTCATAAGAAGGGGCTCCGTGCGGAAACGTATGGTACAGTCCAACCTGGCTCCGTTGACCGCGGAAATGTGGAGTGGCTTGACAAGACGGGTCACCGGAATACGGAATTTATTCACAAAGGAGTCCCGAATAAAATTCCCAGAAGCTCCAGAGTCCAGGCAGGCCACGGCTGAGAGGGGAGAGCTGGCTGAAGTGGAAATCCGAACAGGTACCGTGAGACGTGGAGAAGCCGACTTGGCATCAAGAGACGCCACACCCACGAGAGCTGAGTGCGAGCGTGCGTTTCCCAGACGTGGAGGACGGATTGGGCAATCCACCAGAAAATGTTCAGTACTGGCACAGTACAAACAAAGATTCTCTTCCTTACGGCGATTCCTCTCTTCCAGGGTCAGGCGAGACCGATCCACTTGCATGGCCTCCTCGGCGGGAGGCCTAGGCGCAGATTGCAGTGGAGACTGTGGGAGAGGTGGCCAGAGATCTAAGTCTTTTTCCTGGCGGAGCTCTTGATGCCTCTCAGAAAAACGCATGTCAATGCGAGTGGCTAGATGAATGAGTTCATGCAGGCTAGCAGGAGTCTCTCGTGCGGCCAGAACATCTTTAATGTTGCTGGATAGGCCTTTTTTAAAGGTCGCGCAGAGAGCCTCATTATTCCAGGAAAGTTCAGAAGCAAGAGTACGGAATTGTATGGCGTACTCGCCAACAGAGGAATTACCCTGGACCAGGTTCAGCAGGGCAGTCTCAGCAGAAGAGGCTCGGGCAGGTTCCTCAAAGACACTTCGAATTTCCGAGAAGAAGGAGTGTACAGAGGCAGTGACGGGGTCATCGCGGTCCCAGAGCGGTGTGGCCCATGAGAGGGCTTTTCCAGACAGAAGGCTGACTACGAAAGCCACCTTAGACCTTTCAGTAGGAAACTGATCCGACATCATCTCTAAGTGCAAGGAACATTGCGAAAGAAAGCCACGGCAAAACTTAGAGTCCCCATTAAATTTGTCCGGCAAGGACAGGCGGAGGCTAGGAGCGGCCACTCGCCGCGGAAGGGGTGCTGGAGCTGGCGGAGGAGATGATTGTTGCTGCTGTAGCTGCGACTGTACTTGCTGTAGTTGTGACTGGAGTTGCTGTGTCATGGTAGTCAAGTACGACAGCTGGTGATCTTGTTGCGCTATCTGTTGCGACTGCTGGGCGATCTGACGAGCTTGCTGGGCGACCAGCGTAGGGAGGTCAGCGACCCCTGGCAGAGGAACTTCAGCGGGATCCATGGCCGGATCTACTGTCACGATGCCGGCTGGCAGGAGGTGGATCCTCTGTGCCAGAGAGGGATAGCGAGGACCGTGCTAGTGGACCGGTTCTAAGACACTACAGGTTTTCACCAGAGCCCGCCGCAAAGCGGGATGGTCTTGCTGCGGCGGTAGTGACCAGGTCGTATCCACTAGCAACGGCTCACCTCTCTGGCTGCTGAAGATAGGCGAGGTACAAGGGAGTAGGCAGAAGCAAAGTCGGACGTAGCAGAAGGTCGGGGGCAGGCGGCAAGGTTCGTAGTCAGGGGAGATAACAGAAGGTCTGGTACACAGGGTATAAACACACAAAAACGCTTTCACTAGGCTCAAGGCAACAAGATCCGGCAAGGGAGTGCAAGGGAGGAGACTAGATATAAGCAGGGAACAGGTGGGAACCAATTAAGCTAATTGGGCCAGGCACCAATCATTGGTGCACTGGCCCTTTAAGTCTCAGGGAGCTGGCGCGCGCGCGCCCTAGAGAGCGGAGCCGCGCGCGCCAGCACATGACCGCAGGAGACGGGAACGGGTAAGTGACCTGGGATGCGATTCGCGAGCGGGCGCGTCCCGCTGTGCGAATCGCATCCCCAACGGCCATGAGAGAGCAGCGCTCCCGGTCAGCGGGACTGACCGGGGAGCTGCAGGGAAAGAGACGCCGTGAGCGCTCCGGGGAGGAGCGGGGACCCGGAGCGCTAGGCGTAACAGTTCCTTAACATATTTTATTGATTTATTCCTGATGATGATCTTTTCCTGTTTTCAAGGAGTACAAATGGTCACGAAACCTTGTAAACATAACCGCAAGGGCAACAAATACAATACACAACATAAGTGCTTTTGCATGTTATAAACTGTTGTATTTTTATATCTTTTCCCCCCAGTTTAAATGTATTTACCTTCATGTCTTGCGAGCAATATGTGCATTGGCCGCACACATGATTACCTTCAGGTAATGAATTAGCTAATCAATTCTTGCGGTTCTTGTGCATTTTTGTGCTACTTTTGGTTTGAGCCTTTTTAATTATGTCTCCTATTGTTCGATTGCATTTAAATGTTAGAGGTTTAAATAATATTGAACAATACTATAAGACAAGCACTATACAGGGATTGGAAGATATTAGAGCAGGATGAGGATGTGGCCGTAGTAGCGAAAAACAAACCTCTAATAACATTTAAACGCAATTGAACAATAGGAGACATCATTAAAAAGGCTCAAACCAAAAAGTAGCACAAAAATGCACGAAAACTGCAAGAATTGGTTAGGTAGTTCATTACCTGAAGGTAATCACATGAAGGTCAATACATTGAAACTGTGGGGGGGGGGGGGGGGGGGGAGGATATAAAAATACAACAGTTTATAGCATGCAAAAGCACTTATGTTGTATATTGTATTTGTTGCCCATGCGGCTAATTTTACATCGGCAAGACTAAAAGACAAGTGTTCACAATTGTCAGGCCCAAGGCCTGATTATGGAAACATACATGTGTTTTTATTGTATCTGTGTATAACCTAAGACCTGGGGGTGAGAGGTCATTCAGACTGTGGGTTTGTGTATTGCATTTTATTGGGGGTCTGGCTGTTTGTTTACATCTCCTTTGAAGTCAAAGGCTTTTTTGAAGTCATGCACTCTGATCCCATCATATAATCAAACAGATAAGGGGCCAGGAAGAGAGAAGACCCCCTGGTGGGATCAGAGGGGAGGGGGGAATGGAGTCTCCCTTCCAAAAAGGCAGATATATAATATCTAACAATGATAGACTCGGGGTGTTCAAGGCTGTGCTACAAGCTGACAAGATATGGACTCTCATTGACAAGGACTGCTATATCATCATGCTGTAAGGACTTCATTTTTGCTTTCTGAACTTGTCTTGCCAAAACTCTTTTATATATTTTTATACCTGTATGTCATTTGTTTCTGTATTTTTATATAGTCAGCACTGTGATACCTTTGATCAGATTAAATGTTTAATTAATCAGCTCTGGTCTTTGATCTCTAGATATATGAGCTCACCTTTCTGAAGGCAGCTCTGGTGGAAACACGTTTATCTAAGGGTTAATTTGGTGACTTGCTGGGACTAGTAGTGGATACCCAGAGGTCTGGCAGCTTTAACCCTTGCACCATCACACTCTCTCTAATGTCTTGGCTGGACCGATAGGGTGTGACAACAAGGTTTCGTGACCATTTGTACTCCTTGAAAACAGGGAAAGGTGTTCTTAAATGAATAAAACATGTTAAGGAACATCATAAAAATGACCCAAAATTGCTTCAATTTGCATGGTTACAGCATATCCCAAAACAAAAAAAAAAATGGTCAGAATAGAGATAATCTTTTAAAACAAATGAAGACAAGGTGGATCCTGAGGACAGGAGCTTTGGGTCCTTTAGGTCTAAATGATAAGGCTGAATTTGGGCCCTTTTAGTAAGTCATTAGATTGTTTTTTACATGTTTTTAAAACAGTTTTTGCACTTCGGTGTTTTCTGTATGTCATGGTGATAACCCCTCCCCTCTCCCAATCACCTGTCTTATAATGCACCTTTGATGAGAAGAAGTCAGAGGAGGCCAGAAGAAGTTCGAGGTCGGAACGAAATGGACGTTGAATTGTTAATCCTGCATCTCCTTGTGAACCCTCTCCACTTGTTATATTTGGTGCGGGCCAGTGGGCTAAAATGGTGGCTACACGTGTGAGGACATGGGACAAGGAATTCTGGGAAGGCGGGTAGGCAGGATCACATGGCGGCATGCAGCAAGCCAGCCCTGTGATGTCACAACCCTACATATTTGCAGCCATTTCCGAAGACAGGCATTTCCCTCCCTGACATTGTGCTGATAGAGCAGAGACTGTGTGTGCACTAATCACCATTATTGGCAATACAGATCTTTACAGTGGTGAATCCATTCATTTGTTCTGACTAGAGAGAAAGCAGACACTATGTGGTCACTAATCAGCATTACTGACAATACAATCAGCACAGGGGAAATCCATTGACCTCAAGCCCGCTTCACTGCAGGCAGGCAGGGAGAGTTTAGAAGTCGTTTCATAGTCTGCCAATTCAGATCATCACAGGAAGCCTGCTGACACATCCAGACTCTGTCATTGTGCCGCTCTGTGGCAGTAATTCTAATAGCGACGCCTGTAATCTGAATGTCATACTGAATAACACACACACACACACACACACATATATATATATATATATATATATATATATATATATACATACATATATATATATATATATATATATATATATATATATATTATTATTATTATTTTTTTTTTTCTTTAATACTTGTTTGGACCAAGCTGAGAAAATTTGAATGCAAACAACCATCCATTGCTCAAAACAAGCCCTTTGGTTATAGGTACTCCAGCGTATTTAGCAGTCAATTTATTGTGCAACATATTTTGGAAATATATATATATATATATATATATATATACATACCACGTTCATGATTTTTTTTCTATGTACCCCTGCAACATTTTGATAATTTTATTATTTAGGATTAAGTCTTAATTAGAGATGAGCGAATCAAAGCTAACGAACCCGAATTTGTTACGAATTTCATGAAATATTAGATTCACAACGAATGTGAATATCTCCCCGATTCTATCGCGGGAGTCGCTTCATTAAACTCCATTTACTGCAGTCCAGGCTCCAGGGCATCTAAAATGTCAGATCCACATGTGAGTACATGGGGCAAGCAACGCTGGGAACGCGGGAAGGCAAGGCGGGAAGGGAAGTAGGCGGGATGACCCTGAATCACATGCAGGATGCAGACTACCAGCAGCCAGGCATAGCCCTATATATTCGGCATCCATTTTGTGGCTCGTCTTATCATTCATTAAACTGTATACAGATAGGACGGACATCGGTGTGTGTGTGTGTGTTACACAGAAAAGCTAATTCCAGCAGCGTTTCACATCCACATCCTAGTCACATTCTTGCATATGCATATTGCCTACTTCTTTTTGCTGATGTGGTGTGCATGTAATAAGCCTCATTTTGATTAACAAATGCACATTGATGTAGGTTTTGTAATGCGGCTTCTATTTCCCATTAAAGGAAATCTGTCGTCAGAATCACCCGCACTAAACCTGTTACACAGGCTTGTAGTGCGGGTGATCCTCATTAAAACGCTCCTTACCTGGTTAAAAATGGTTCAGCGCTTCTTAAGATATCTATATTTTTAGTTTTCTGTTATTCCCTGGCTTGGGACTCAGTGGGAGGTGTTATCATCTCGGACTCAGCCACACGTCATTCTAGCTGGGCGGAGCTGCCGCCCGGCTCATGAATATTCATGAACTTATCCTCCTGGTCTAATTCTTCTTTCTTGGTCTGGTGTGGAGGGCCGCGCATGCGCCGCGTTCCGTACACCCGGAAGCGGCTTTCTCCCCCGACTTCACTTAAGCTGCAGCCCTATACAAGTAAGAAGACGGGCTGCATAAGTGAAAAGCCAGGGGTGGGAGGAAGGGAGGGACGGAGGGTGTATTTATTCACAAACAGACCGAGAAAGAAGAATTAGACCAGGAGGATAAGTTCATGAATATTCATGAGTCGGGCGGCAGCTCCGCCCAGCTAGAATGACGTGTGGCCAAGTCCCAGATGATAACACCTCCCACTGAGTCCCAAGCAAGGGAATAACAGAAAAATAAAAATATAGATATCTTAAGAAGCGCTGAACCATTTTTAACCAGGTAAGGAGTAGTGTTGCTCACGAATATTCGCAATGCAAATTTTATTCGCGAATATTGCATTTTCGCGAATTCGCGAATATTCGCGCATATAGCACTATATATTCGTAATTACGAATATTCGTTTTTTTTTTTTCAGTTTTTTTTTCATAGTAAACATCACAGTGATCATCCCTCTCTGCTTCCAGCTTGTGTGGTGTAAAGAAGGCTCTAATACTACTGTATGAGACGGCGTGCGAATTTTTGCATATGCGAATTTTCACTTATGCAAGATTTGGTTTATGCTAGCTTTCGAATATGCAAATTTTCGCATACGCGAATTTTCAC
The DNA here is from genome assembly GCF_029499605.1 of Hyla sarda. Classification (NCBI taxonomy): domain Eukaryota; kingdom Metazoa; phylum Chordata; class Amphibia; order Anura; family Hylidae; genus Hyla; species Hyla sarda. The sequence goes on along the minus strand of NC_079195.1, from coordinate 136,033,552 downwards.
ATATGCGAAAATAAACGCGAATATTACGAATATGCGAATTTAGCGAATATATGACGAATATTCGTCCATATATTCGCGAAATATCGCAAATTCGAATATGGCCTATGCCGCTCAACACTAGTAAGGAGCGTTTTAATCAGGATCACCCGCACTACAAGCCTGTGTAACAGGTTTAGTGTGGGTGATTCTGATGACAGATTTCCTTTAATCCTCTGGCTTTGGATGGGAAGTTTAATTATCGCAGTTATACATCTTATCAGGCTGCTAGTGTTGGAAATCACCCATGTGAGCTCAATAGACTCATAAGTGGGTTGGTGTCCATCGTGCATTTTCTAACTCAATAGCCCTAATTTACAAAGAGTGTAGTGTAGTTTTCTTTGTGGGTTATTGTGTCTGACAGATGTTTTTCCATCTTATTTACTATTGTATCTTTTATTTGTCCATTTTGCCTACATTTTGCACATGCTCTGAACTGTTGGGTTTTCCAGAGCTCAAATCCACCACATTTTATGTGGAAACATTAGTAAATTTGTAAGTTTCTTTCGAAAGTGTAGTTTTTTTTTTCCTGATTACGACACCCCTTTGTTTGGTTTTCTGTAAGTGGAGAGTTAGTAAGGTCTTTTGGATTTTTTGTCGGAAATTCTGGTGCATGATACAGAAAAAAAAACCATACAAAATCTACTCAGAAAAGTCTTAGTGAATGAGAGCCAATGTGTTTTTGCCTAAAATTATTGGGCCTCATTTACTAAGGCTTTTCCAAGTAGATATTGTAGGGTTTTTTGTGTCGTGCGACAAAATTTCTGACAAAAGATCCAAAAGACAATACAAACTCTCCACTTTAACCCTACAAAGGGGTGTGACTATGAGGGAAAGGGCAGTGTCTGAAAAAAAAAAAAAAAACTAAATTTCCATAAAATGTGGTGGATTTGAGCTCTGGAAGACCCTACAGCTCAGAGAAGGTGTAATTAAAGCAAAATGTAGAGAAAATCACCAAATACAAGATACATTAGTATATACCGTGGAAAATCACCTGTCAGAAACAAAATCCGCCAAAGAAAACTACACTGATGTAAATGAGGGCCATTGTCAAGAGAAGTAAATTAATTAACCTATAGTGACAACTTTTTGCTGCAAATTTCCTAAAGCATGGTAAAATTACAAGTTTTTACCATATTTTGCACAATTATGGTATAAGCTTAATTTTTTACATAATTTTGGAAAATTCACAGCAGAAACAGAAAAAAGCAAAAAAAAACACGATGCGGTTGATTTATTAAGAGTAGAGAGTAGTTTTCTTTTTTTTACAACTGTTCTGAGCTGTTGTAAATATCTCAGGGTCACATCCCTTTTGTCGAGGCTTTTTGCCAGGGACACGCCCCTTTTTAGGGTTTTCTGATAAAAGTGGATTTATTGGTTTTTTTTGGGGCACAAAATCTGGCGCATGAAACATGCATAAAAATTGTGCCGCAAAACCCAATAAAATACCATCAGGAACACGTTAGTAAATAACCCACATCTGTGGACACAGCTTTAGGGGAGGTGTATGTCTGTTATATACTGATTCCATAGAGAGAGCAGATGGAGTTGGGAAGGGAAGAATTTGCAAGCCAGCAGGAGGGTATCTGGTAGGTGATGATTATCATCCTGTAGTTCACAGGAAGTCTTAAATCCTGTTGTAACTAGTAGGCATTGGAAGATTTGGAGAGTCAGACTTGTGATCTCATGGGCAAAAAAAAAAAAGAGTACTAAAAGACAGATTCTGCGCAGGAATTAAGAAAAAATTTGCACTGTAGAACCAGTGATGGTAGGCATACATAATATAGGCAAGAAAAAAACATTTTTTAAAACTTTGGGAAAAAACTATGAAGAGCTTATTATGATGGGGTCCTGTTAAATATAGATATATTCTGTTACAGTGTCTAAGAATTTCTGTACATAGAGACTTAAAGGGGTACTACCGTGGAAAAATCAACTGGTGCCAGAAAGTTAAACAGATTTGTAAATTACTTCTATTTAAAAATCTTAATCCTTCCAGTACTTTTTAGGGGCTATATACTACAGAGGAAATGCTTATCTTTTTAGATTTCTCTGATGTCATGGCCACAGTGCTCTCTACTGACCTCTGCTGTCATTTTAAGAACTGTCCAGAAGAGGAGAAAATCCTAATAGCAAACATATGCTGCTCCGGACAGTACCTAAAATAGACAGCAGAGGTCAGCAGAGAGTACTGTGGTCATGACATCAGAGAAATCTAAAAAGATAAGCATTTCCTCTGTAGTATATAGCCCCTAAAAAGTATTGGAAGGATTTAGATTTTTAAATGTAATTTAAGTGTAAGTAATGTAAGTAATTTACAAATCTGTTTAACTTTCTGGCACCAGTTAATTAAAAAAAAAAAGTTTTCCACGGTAGTACCCCTTTAACGACAATGGACGTAAATGTACGTCATGGTGACGCAGTACTTAACGCACCATAACGTACATTTACGCGCCAACATGATTGCGAGCACCGGAGTGGTACTCGCATCATGCCCGGCAAGTCCTGGCTGCGATCGCGCGGATGTCCGCCATTAACCCCTCCGATGCCGTGATCAATACAGATCACGGCATCTGCTGCAGTGCGGTACTTCAATGGATGATCGGATCGCCCGCAGCGCTGCAGCGGCGATCCGATCATCCAGCATGGCGGCCGGAGGTCCCCTCACCTTGCTCCGGCCGTCTCCCGGGGTCTGCTGCTCTGGTCTGAGATCGAGCAGACCAGAGCAGAAGATCACCAATAATAGTGAGCAGTGCTATGTCCTATACATAGCACTGCACAGTATTAGCAATCAACTGAATAGTCCCCTATGGGGACATATAAAGTGTAAAAAAAAGTAAAAAAATGTAAAATAAAAAGTAAAAAAATGTGAAAAATCCCCTCCCCCAATAAAAAAGTAAAACGTCTGCTTTTCCCATTTTACCCCCAAAAAAGCGTAAAAAAATAATTAATACTCATATTTGGTATTGCCGCGTGCATAAAAGTCTGAACTATTAAAACATATTGTTAATTATCCCGTACGGTGAACGGTGTAAACGTAAAAAATAAAAAAAAAGTCCAAAATTGCAGCTTTTTTGTCTCATTTTGTTCCAAAAATTTTTTATAAAAAATTAATAAAAAGTAAAACCTAAGCAAAAGTGATACGAATAAAAACAACAGATCATGGCGCAAAAAATGAGCCCTCATATCGCCCCATATACGGAAAAATGAGAAAGTTATAGGTGGTCAAAATAGGGCAATTTCAAATATAATAATTTTGTTAAAATGGTTTGAGATTTTTTTATAGCGGTACTATTATAGAAAATAATATAATCATGGGTATCATTTTAATCGTATTGACCCACATAAATAATATTTCTTTGGTTGTGACGTACATTTTATGGTAAAATAAGTGATGTAATTACAAAGTACAATTGGTGACGCAAAAAACAAGCCCTCATATGGGTCTGTGGATGGAAATATAAGAGAGTTAAGGTTTTTAGAAGGTGAGGAGGAAAAAATGTAAATGCAAAAATCAAATTGGTCTGGTCCTTAAGGCCAAAATGGGTCTGGTCCTTAAGGGGTCAAAGACAATGAACCCATTCTATATTTTAACTACATTAGAGCTGCTTTGATGTCATCATTACCCGGTGACTCTGTTGAAAGTGTGTTGTTTTCCTTTTGGGCTTGTATTGATGCATTAGAATATGTTGAAGACATGAGTCTTGATATCTATACTCTTCAAGGAAATGAGATTGTAATGAAAATGGAAAAATGGATTCTTTTGACAATTTTAGCACACAGAAAACTCTGATTTTAGAGAAGACACTTAACCGCCTCTATATCAGCCACATCCTAATAAGGTTTTTATTTTTTGTAATAGAAAAGCATTAAAACAAGGAATTATAAACCACTCTGAAGAAACTGTTCATTAGAACTTGACAAATGCACATTAAATAAAATACATTTTATCTGAGACTTTGTGATTTGTCAGAGCTGAAATAGAAAGAAATTTGAGACTCCCCGCATGCCACTAATTTAAAACCAAGATCTTCCACTGATGGGTACATTACCTTATTATAGAGATATTCATTGAAAGATTAAATTGTCCTCTAATTATACTTTCCGCTTAAGATACTTGAGATAGAGCTATCTATTAACCTTTTTGTCTTTGCTATTACCACCACATTACATTCTGCAGAGCCTGGCTTTACTTGAAATTGATAATATGGCGAACTGGATTTTTCTCTTAAATGGGTTGTCTTGGATCTGGAAATAGGGCTTGCATATTTTCCAGAAACAACATCACTTTTGTCCATGAACTATGTCTGGTTTTAAAATGATTATTTTCTGAACAAACTGATATTGCCCTCTTTTATAAGCCCAGCAATAAGTCAACCAACTAGGAAATGCTTGTTAATCAGCTGATCACATATTTTAGGCGGATAAAAAAAAATGCTTATGGGCCATGTAATAGGGGATGTGTGGATGACAATGACAGAAATAAAGGGCTACACAAACAATTTAGTGATCAGTCATGTGCTCACACAACAGTAGACCCATGTAATCAGCCCCTTAACAACCATGGATGTAAATTTACATCCTGGTGCTGCGGCACTTTGCGCACCAGGAGAATATTTACATCCTGTACATGGCTGCGAGCATCGGAGCGATGCTCGGATAATGCGAGGCGGGTCCCAGCTGTTGATCGCAGCCAGAGAGACCCATCGGTAATGGCCGACATCCACAGGTTTTTTGCTCTGGTTTGAGATCAAGCAGACCAGAGCAGAAGATGACCGATAACACTGATCAGTGCTATGCCCTATGCATAGCACTGAACAGTATTAGCAATCAAAGGATTGCTTTAAATAGTCCCCATTTTACCCCCATAAAGTGTAAAAAATAATAATAAAATGTTACATATATTTGGTATTGCCGCATGTGTAAATGTCCGAACTATTAAAATACAATGTTATTGATCCCGTACGGTGAACGATGTGCTTTTTTGTCACATTTTATTCATAAAAATTTATAAAAAAAATGAATAAAAGTTTTATATACACAAATGTGTTATCAATAAAAAGTACAGATCATGGCGCAAAAAATGAGCTCTCATACCACCGCTTATATGGAGAAATGAAAAAGTTATAGGTCATCAAAATAGAAGTATTTTAACCCCTGTTTACATGTGTTTATGATGACCATTAAATAGGCACTGTCTGATTCATACACTTTTTATATGTTGTACATCTTGGCGCAACATTAACCTTGCTAATATACTTCATAAGAACATTTTATTTCCTTTTTTTTATAAAATCAGACTGGAGAGAGCACAAAGGAGCGCTATCCCACCCTCACTTACTGGATTTTGTCCATGCCTGTACTTCAACTTGAACAAAGCCATGATTTTATATGCCATGATTTATATAAAAAGGAAATACAATTTTCTTATGAAGTAGATTAGAAAGGTTAATGTTTTGCCAAGATGTACAACATATAAAATGTTTTTGAATCTGGCAGTACCCATTTAAGTGAGTTGGCTGGCAGCTTACAGGTGTCTTCTAAAGTGACATTACCAAAGTGGGTCATAGCTGGTCTGTATGCTCACATGACAGGTAACCCTATAAATGACCAGTCTTTACCCAAACATGTTAACAGAATGGTGATACATTAAGATACTTTCTTCTTCATTCTTTTCTCCAGAACAACTCCTTACATTTAAATGTTATAGTTTTATAAAAAAAAAAAAACCCTTGTGAAATAATTCAATAATTTATTTCATAGCACTAATGACACATAGGGCAGCAATATGTGCAGCCCGACACCCACAGCCACTTTCCCTGCTTACTTGAATATCTGCTCTAAGCGACGAATCCTCAACTGGAAGACGGTCCCTGTTTTCCCTGTGCAAGGGCATGACAAGGTTCAAAACAATAAACAACACTGTACAGATGTCAGGTAAACAGGTCAGGGCACAAAGGGTTATCATACAAAGCACAAGGTACAAAACACAGGGAATAAACACACGGACAGAGAAAGCATCAACAAGCCAGGTCCAAACCAAGATAGCAGCAAACGTACCAAATAACTAATAAACTTGTAACAAGCCGAGGGCAGAATACAAAAAATAGAACAAGCTAGGAGCAGTATAAAAGATGATGCAGACAGATTTAAACACCATCAAGAACTAAACAGACTAGATGGGTGTTTACATGCACCTGGGAAGGGCGTGGAGGCTGAATTAGATGTCATTGGCCTGAGCATCGTCACAGCAAAGCATGATGCTTCAGCCAAACATCAAAAAACGTAACCCTTCTGCCAGAATAATGACAGATAATTTAGAAAAATGCAGTAACCAGAAATATATCTTCTTAAAAATACATAAGCCCTTTATGTCTATAGCAATTAGTTCAGTTTTCAAAAAAAAAGTATTTCAGTGCCTGCTCACTGCTATTCTTCTTTAGTTCAGTGTGTAGGGCATGTTCATTATTTCACCATTAAAAATGCAGTTCCCAGAATTCAACAGCTTGTGTTTAGTCATAATGACCCTGCACTCCACCACTTCTCAGCACCCATGTTCCTGCTCTTTCCTCCTAGTGACAGCATTGCTTATGACAGCCATTAGATTATCCAGCAACCTGTGCTTTATGTCACTGATCATAACTCGTATATACTGTAAGGGAAGTGGATTATTAGTAGGTAACCAGGGGATAAAATTAAGGGACAACATCAAAAGAGGAATTAAAGAGGTACACATCATGTAATCTAAGACTGAAACCAGGAATAGCCATAGCATTGTGAATGTATATGATTACAAATTGACAGCTTAGAACTTTTGTGACAACATTCGATGAAAATATGTGTGAGAAAACTCCTTTTTTCAAACACACACTGATTTTTTTTTATGTAGTTAATATATATATATATATATATATATATATATATATATATATATATATATATATAATATTATTTTTTTCATTTCCTTTACTTAAATATTGTTTTGCAAGAGTAGTTGTAGAGCTCAGATGTATAGCAGACTGTTGGACATAGAAACATCAGAGTTTGTTGGCGGATAAGAACCATTTGGCCTATCTAGTCTGCCCAATATTCTGAATGCTCTGAATAGTCCTTATCTTATATAAAGGATAGCCTTATGCCTATCTCTATCTCATATGAAGGAAAGCCTCATGCCTATCTCTATCTCATATGAAGGATAGCCTTATACCTATCTCTATCTTATATGAAGAATAGCCTTATGCCTATCTCTATCTTATATGAAGGGTAGCCTTATGCCTATCTCTATCTTATATGAAGGATAGCTTATACCTATCTCTATCTTATATGAAGGGTAGCCTTATACCTATCTCTATCTTACATGAAGGATAACCTTATACCTATCTCTATCTTATATGAAGGATAGCTTATGCCTATCTCTATCTTATATGAAGGGTAGCCTTATACCTATCTCTATCTTACATGAAGGATAACCTTATACCTATCTCTATCTTATATGAAGGATAGCTTATGCCTATCTCTATCTTATATGAAGGATAGCCTTATACCTATCTCTATCTTATATGAAGGATAGCCTTATACCTATCTCTATCTTATATGAAGGATAGCCTTATACCTATCTCTATCTTATATGAAGTATAGCCTTATGCCTATCTCTATCTTATATGAAGGATAGCCTTATGCCTATCTCTATCTCATATGAAGGATAGCCTTATACCTATCTCTATCTTATATGAAGGATAGCCTTATACCTATCTCTATCTTATATGAAGGATAGCCTTATACCTATCTCTATCTTATATGAAGGATAGCCTTATACCTATCTCTATCTTATATGAAGGATAGTCTTATGCCTCTCCCCTGCATTCTTAAACTTCTTCACTATTTGCAGCTACTACTTCTACGGCAAGACTATTCCATGCATCCACTACTCTATCAGTAAAGTACTACTACCTTATATTACTGCATAAATCTTTGCCCCTCTAGTGTAAAACTATGTTCTCTTGTGGTAGTTTCTCTTCTTTTAGATATACATTCCTGCTTTCGTGTTGATTCCCTTTGGGGGGACATTTATCAAGGTATTTAGAGCCTTTTATTGCTTACAAAGGTCGTACAAAAAGTCAAACATGCGTCTAAGCACTTTTTTGTGTGACTTTTGTGAGTAAGCAAAAAGTTACAACCAGCCTTACCTAACCAAAAAATTCAGGTTTCACTATGCACTTGTCAGGTATTTATAATGTGCGAAAGTCACACGTAGGCAAAAAAAAAAGTTGCAAACCCCTTACAAAAAGTCACAAGTCTACTCTAGGTCTGACCTGGATTACAAAACTCCAGTACGTGGGCAAAATAAAAAAGTTGCAAAAAAGTCTGACAAAATTCTCAGCTTTGACGTTTTTGTTTTGCTTATGTGCTCCAAATGTATCAACCTCCTGTCATAGTATGATAAATAAGAACTCGCTTACTAAAGCAACAATGATAAATGTCCCCCTTTATGTATTTAAAAGTTTCTATTATTTCCCCTATGTCATCTTTCTGCCAAGCTATACATGTTAAAGTCCTTTAACCTTTCCTGGTAAGTTTTATCCTGCAATCCATGTACTAGTTTAGTAGCTCTTCTCTGAACTCTCTTCAAAGTATCTATATCCTTTTGGAGAATTGTGCACAATACTCCAAGTGAGGTATCACCAGTGTTTTGTAAAGCAGCAAGAGTACTTCCCTCTTTTTACTGCTAATACCTCTCCCTATACACCTAAACATTCTGCTAGCATTTCCTGCTACTCTATGACATTGTCTGCCTTCTGAAATAATGACCCCTAAATCCCTTTCCTCAGATACTAAGGTTAGAACTGTATTTAAATATTCTATATTCTGCCCTAGGTTTTTACACCCAAGGTGCTTTATCTTGCATCGTGTTTTGACCATTCTGTAAAATGTATGTCTTAAAATTACTTATTGACTCTTGAAAGAATGTTGCAGGCATGATCTCTTTTGTGAAGGAGAGAAAGAGGAGAATTGTCACCTTTGTCTTTGGTTTATTACGTCATTACATGTTATCTGCATTCAGCTCCATAAAGGAGGGTGAGCTGGTTGCCATCACTTTTCCCAGTGTACGTAAAGTGAGAATAGAAAAGGATGTACTCACCCGTCTCAGCCTGCCTGAAGAAATTTATTCATAAACAGCATAAAAATGTACAGAGGGTAAAAGCAGAGGAGCGGCCTCACAGCTTTTCCCAGTGTACACAGAAAAGCTGAAAAGTGTACCAAAACTGGACATTTTTGCATGTTATTCGTGCTTTGTTGCTAGTGTGAAGAAAATATTTTTGTAGACATTTGAATGTACAGTATGTTAACTCCAAACAGGAAAGCGAGCAAAAGAATGGACGTACACTGGGACAAAAATACAACACCTTCACCAAACGACAAGGCTCCAGTCAAATATGAGTCAACAAATGCTTTACTATTCACAATAAAAATTTCATGGATGATGAAACTCGACACTACAGACAAACAGGTACATATGAAGGTGGTACATACAACTAAAGTGCATACAATTATTGCATAATGATCCATAAAGTGCACATCAAGTAAGTTTGAAGGACTAGAACCATGGCAGTAATGGACAAGCCTAATATAAAGCCAGGGAAGAACCACAAAGCAGAATAGAAATGATAAGCACAAGGGAAGGAATCAACAGGAAAAATGCACGCAGTCAGATCTGTACCACCTACCCCTTATGTGCTTATCATTTCTATTCTGCTTTGTGGTCCTTCCCTGGCTTTATACTAAGCTTGTCCATTACTGCCATGGTTCTATTCCTTCAAACTGACTTGATGTGCACTTTATGGATCATTGTGCAATAATGGTATGCACTTTATGTATCACATTCATATGTACCTGTATGTCTGTAGTGTCAAGTTTTATCCTCCATGTATATGTAGCTTTTAATTTTTATTGTGAATAATAAAGCATTTGTTGACTCATATTTGACTGGAGCTTTGTTGCTTGGTGAAGATGTACGGTATGTTGCAGAAATAAAAGGACTAAAGCCATATGATGTGATACTGCCTTGTGAAGGTCCATTTGTGTGCACTGTTAAAGGAGTACTCTGGTGAAAAACATTTTTTTTTTTTATCAACTGTTACCAGAAAGTTAAACAGATTTGTAAACTACAGGGTGGGCAATTTATATGGATACACCTTAATAAAATAGGAATGGTTGGTGATATTAACTTCCTGTTTGGGGCACATTAGTATATGTGAGGGGGGAAACTTTTCAAGATGGGTGGTGACCATAGTGGCCAATTTGAAGTAGGCCATTTTTTTATCCAACGTTAGTTTATTTCAATAGGAAGAGGGTCATGTGACACATCAAACTTGTTGGGAATTTCACAAGAAAAACAACGATGTGCTTGGTTTTAATCAAACTTTATTCTTTCATGGGTTATTTACAAGTTTCTGACCACTTATAAAATGTGTTCAATGTGCTGCCCATTGTGTTGGATTGTCAATGTAACCCTCTTCTCCCACTCTTCACACACTGATGGCAACACCGCAGGAGAAATGCTAGCACAGGCTTCTAGTATCCCTAGTTTCAGGTGCTGCACATCTCGTATCTTCACAGCATAGACAATTGCCTTCAGATGACCCCAAAGATAAAAGTCAGATCGGGAGACCTTGGGGGCCATTCAACTGGCCCACGACGACCAATCCACTTTCCAGGAAACTGTTCATCTAGGAATGCTCGGACCTGACACCCATAATGTGGTGGTGCACCATCTTGCTGGAAAAACTCAGGGAACGTGCCAGTTCCAAGCATTCCTAGATGAACCGTTTCCTGGAAAGTGGATTGGTCATCATGGACCAGTTGAATGGCCCCCAAGGTCTCCCGATCTGACCCCCTTAGACTTTTATCTTTGAGGTCATCTGAAGACAATTGTCTATGCTGTGAAGACACGAGATGTGCTGCACCTGAAACTATGGATACTGGAAGCCTGTGATAGCATTTCTCCTGCAGTGTTGCTATCAGTGTGTGAAGAGTGGGAGAAGAGAGTTGCATTGACAATCCAACACAATGGGCCACACATTGAACACATTTTATAAGTGGTCAGAAACTTGTAAATAACTCATGAAAGAATAAAGTTACGTTAAAACCAAGCACATCATTGTTTTTCTTGTGAAATTCACAACAAGTTTGATGTGTCACATGACCCTCTTCCTATTGAAAAATCCAAAAAATGGATTCAAAATGGACGACTTCAAAATGGCCGCCATGGTCACCACCCATCTTGAAAAGTTTCCCCCCTCACATATACTAATGTGTCAGCAGAGAGCACTGTGGTCAGACAAAAAATAAATTAAACAAGAAAAGAACTTCCTGTTGAGTATACAGCAGCTGATAAGTACCAGAAAGATAAGGATTTTTAAATAGAAGTTATTAACAATTCTGTTAAACTTTCTGGCAGCAGTTGATAAAATATATATATATATATATATATATATATATATATATATATATATATATATATGTGTGTGTGTGTGTGTGTGTGTGTTTTCCACCACAGTACCCATTTAAGGTCCACTTTGTGTATTTTGTGTATTTCATTCAAAGAGTCCAGCTCAGTTTTTTTTTCCAGTTGTTGCCTATGCCATTTAATGCAAACTTCTGCATCGTAAAGAGTAACCGTATTTGTTGTATTTGTGTTTCAGCGTGTGACTTGATGACCCAGGGGATTTTAGCCTTAGTGACGTCTACTGGTTGTGCCTCAGCAAATGCACTTCAATCACTGACAAATGCCATGCACATCCCTCATATCTATGTACAACGCAACACTGCTGGATCTCCCAGAACAGTCTGTCAATTTAATCCTAGCATGGATGGAGAGGAATACACCTTGGCTGCTAGACCACCAGTTCGCCTCAATGATGTCATGTTGAAGCTTGTAACTGAACTCCGATGGCAAAAATTCATTGTATTTTATGACAGTAATTACGGTGAGTAGTCAAAAATGTATTTTATTTATTTTTATTTTTTATTTGGCTGTTTACTGTGTTTTATCTTTGCTCCCGGGGCAAAATAATGTAGACTAGATTTATATTGCTGTCATTTCCCACTGGGCTTAAAAGTACCTCAAGCTAAATAATTGTTGAATAAGTTACAGCAAAGATTTGCCAGTGAAGGCTTTATGACTTGGACTGTAATTTTCAATAAATTAGCATTTTTGCAAAGAATAGATGTATTGCATTAACGTATCCTATTTGGATGATATATCTAGCTCTGAAAATGTTTACAAACTACTACAAAATATAACAGATGGAGGGCTGTTAGCCTTAGATTAATGGTAATGCCGGATGGTTCACACCATATTTTTTGTATCCTGTTGAAATGTCCAGTTTTTTTTATTATCTTTAAAATCAAAAATTACATTTTGTGCATGAAAAAAGACACTTTTAAGAACAGCAGTTTGCTTTCTGGCAGATCCATTGCATCCATTAGTATTACAAGTTTTCTTGAAAAAATTGGATTGTGTAAGTGTATGCAACAAGATGTAGCATCCTTCTGCCATATACTTGCACTGTACAAAAAGTCTTATCTGAAGACAGGCATTACTAACCATGACAGATGACTTGACAAAAATATTTTGATCTGTTAATAGATCTGTATGAAAAAATAATCAAACATGCATAAAAAAAAGTCAACTAAATGTAATGTAAACATTCCCTTACTGGAATATCAGCTTGGGGCCATGGCCATAGGCTTGCATTGAGGGGGCGGAGCGTGATGTCACACGGGGACAGAGCCGTGACGTCACAATGCTCCGTCCCCGTGATCGACAGTAATCAGACCCGGAGTGAACACGCTCTGGGGACTGATTCTAAGGGGGTGTGGCGTGCAAGTTCATGGGGGTCCCCAGTGGCGGGACCCCCGCGATCAGGCATCTTATCCCCTATCCTTTTGATAGGGGATAAGATGTCTAAACACCGAAGTACCACTTTAAAAGGGGGTTCTTAAGTTTTTCTGTTTTTTTTTTAACTGAACCTGTAAATAGAAATTGTGGTGCCTGAACCTGTAAATATACATTGTGGTACCTGAACCTGTAAATATACATTGTGGTTCCTGAACCTGTAAAATATACATTGTGGTTTCTGAACCTGTAAATATATATTGTGGTGCCTGAACCTGTAAATATACATTGTGGTACCTGAACCTGTAAATATACATTGTGGTTCCTGAACCTGTAAAATATACATTGTGGTTTCTGAACCTGTAAATATATATTGTGGTACCTGAACCTGTAAATATACATTGTGGTACCTGAACCTGTAAATATACATTGTGGTTCCTGAACCTGTAAATATACATTGTGGTTCCTGAACCTGTAAATATACATCGTGGTACCTGAACCTGTAAATATACATTGTGGTGCCTGAACCTGTAAATATACATTGTGGTGCCTGAACCTGTAAATATACATTGTGGTACCTGAACCTGTAAATATACATTGTGGTTCCTGAACCTGCAAATATACAGAAGTTTTGATTAATCTCCTGATGGTGCCCGAACCTGTAAGTATACTTTATGGTGCCTAAATGTGGTGTAGCTATGGTAGTGTTTATTGTGTCATGCTTTTTTATCTATTATACACAAACTGCTTGAAATGAGTGTCCACCTCTTAACAATGTAATTTTAGGACAGACATTAAATAAATATAGTAATAATAATATATATATATATACACACACACATGGTCTTAGGGTCATATGATAACATGGGGGCTGCCCATGGCGCCCACTATGGAGGTACTCCCGTCTGAAGTGCTTTTAACATATGCTTATGATCCTGGCCTTTGTTTTTGTTTTTTTACATACTTGTATTAGTGAAATTTTCTTTTTGATTGCTTAATCCGCATCAGCAGTGTTTTTGCCCCTTCCTGTAACATTGTTTTTCTGTGACCTTGTGTTTCCTTCCAGCTGCCATGTTCTTGTGAATTTTTCACTGATGTTAGCACCTGCAGGGCTTAAAAGTTTAGGTTCAGCCATGAGCATACAACATGTGACCAATAGAGGATCACACTACACATGCCGAAAAAAGTGTTCTTCTGTGCCAGCTGGGCTTCTAAGGGGGATGGAGCTTCAGTAGGAAAGGACGGGGTCTAGTGTAATTTTTCTCAAACTGCCTATATCACCACTGCGCTGAGATCTGCAACCAGGACATGACAGGAAGAACCTACTGTAAATAAACAAGTGGCCACAAAAAAAAAAACACTGAACCAGGGGATGAGCATGATATTGGGGGAAAGAAAGGGTGTGTGAAGCAACTCAAGGAAAAAAAAAAAAGATTATGAAAGGGTCAGACAATCCCTTTAACTGCATTCTGTCTTATGATTGAGTTCAATGTATAAACAGTATGCAGTAAGCTCTAAAGCTCTCCCTAGTGGTGGCAACAGGCAGCCTGAATTATCTAATTTAGCTTTGTGTATTTTCAAACAAAAACTAAGCATAAAAGAATAAAGGACAAAAGATGTCAGATCTATTTAGAATAAAACAAGCACAAAAAATATTTAAATAAAAGAATACTCAGAGGTGGGCATACAAACACAATAAAGCGCAATCCTGTGAATCACCAATATTTTCCAGTGGCTAGAATTTAGCAGCTGAGGAATAGAGTATAATTTAGACATTGGATAAAAATAGGATATAGAGTAATACTTCTTTGTGGAAATGATTTATGTGTTGGTGGGAGAGAAAACATCTAGTGCTGCTATTTTTTTCTTTCTCTTTCACTTTAAAGCTACAGATTAATTGACTGTCCTCAGTCACTAAACCAACGTCATTGCCTGAGTTGGCACAATAACAAAGATGTCCTAAATCCTAGCCTTAAACCCCACAGACCCCTGGATGATGGATAGTCTCATTAACAGAACATGTTCGGGCTCTCACAAGAGAATCTTGTGAAACATTGTCCTTATGACTGTAAGCACCAACTTTCCTTGCTACACTGTGGGTGTAGATCCCACCAGATAAACTTCATGAGCACCATTAATCTTTAGATTGTCATCTTGAGACTGAACTCATCTACATTCATAATGTTGTAGACTTTTTCTATCTAAATCATTTGCATTTACGCTAACTAAGATGTTTTTATTATTAGTTGTAGGCTCTTAACCATTTGCTGTATTTGATTTATGAGTTTCAATGGGAAAGTCAACAGAGGCAAGTGATTCAGGATTTAAATAACATTCCTTTTTTTCCAGTGAAACTGCTCAAAGAAGGGATCTTTTAATAGGCATTTGAAAAAAAAAGTTTCATTTAGATTTTTTTTTTTATGCTCTGTAACACAATATTCTATGATTAGATAAAAAAGTAACACTATCGACCATGGGCTGTGACTTTTATTGCAGATCAGTTGCAGTCTCTTGAATGTATTTGAACTTTAAGGGGTACTCCGTCCCTATACATCTTATCCCCTATTCCTGATTGTGGGGTCCCGCCAAGGGACCTCACGCGATCTCTGTGCAGCACCTGGCATTATAAACAGTATGTTGAGACATGAATGGAGGGGGCATGGCATAATAAGGGTGTGTGGCATGCCTTCACGTCTCCCGCCGCGGGAACCCAGCATTTTAAACATACTCATTAAAATGCCGGGTGCTGCACAGAGATCACGGGGGATCCCAGTGGCGGGACGCACGCGATCAGACATCTTATCCCCTATCCTTTGAATAGGGAATGAGATGTCTAGGGACAGAGTACCCCTTTAAACACTAGATGCAACCAATGAAAAGAAGTGCATTGTTTCTGGGTAAAAAAAAAGCAGGTTACAACACAGGTTGTAGATCTTTTAAACAGATCTCTTAATGGGAACCTGTCATCACTTTTGTGCTCCTTAAACTAAATGTCATCTGGGTGGTTCCTGGTGGCTTATCTGCACCAGGCCGACCTTGATTGATAGTTCCCCAGCTCACCTGTATGATCAATGAGAAGAAATATACAGATTCTTTGCTCTTATAACAAATACAAATCTTATTTATTGATTTACATTAATGGCACCATATAATGACAGCATACAGAAAACATCTTACACACATATGAAATGCAAACAGCTCTTTTCTGGCTATTCAGGGCATTAGGGCAGAAAGGGTGAGAAACCTAGCAATCATTTGTATTTATAATGCCTGTGAGATGTTTTCTGTATGCATCCATGAAATGGTGCTTTTAATGCTTTTAATGCTGATTGGATTAAATAAAATTAAAATAAAATAAATAATGGATATAGATAATATTAGATGTTTTCTTAAACATCTTTATATGAGATTGTCTGTTTTTTTTTTTTTTTTGCAAAAATAAACAATTTCTTTGGTAGAACATCCCTCTGCTTGATTGATTTTTCTATTTCTTTCTGTCAGAGAGGATATTCCTTTTGAGGAGACCTCAAAGTGAATAGCTGTCTAAAATAGGATTAGAACTGTAACAACTTAAACCAACAAATCCTGTTCCCAGGATCAAAAATACCTTATTATTACCCCAAACATCACTTTTATTAATGTGTTTTTTTTAAAGGTAATTCCCAAATTATTTTTAAAAACACCAGTGTCACTTGTCCAACTGTAATAAGTATGCCCCACTTTGATATGAGGGCATGCGCCCACAATCGTATAACACTGGGAACATCACATCATAGATACTGTTGATGGCTGCAATCCTAACATCAAGTATAATAAAAATATGACCGGTGACACAGGCTTATTAAAAACTCAGACAAATAGCCCCCCTGACATGTTTCGCTCCTCAGAGGTTCATCAGAGGTCTGGGCTAATGGCTTCCAAAATGGAAACTGTTTGGCCTTATATATACTTTGTCAATGAAGGAGAACTCTGGGATAGCAAAACCCTATCCTAAAAAGAGCATCGGACATGTAAATTTCATGCTCTCCCATAGAGCTGCTAAATGCAGTGGTTGACACACCCCATTCAGGAGGAGAGCCTGAGCCTCATACAGGAGATTGCAGGGGGTCCCATTGGTTGGATCCCCTCGATCTGTCACTTATCCTCTATCCTTAGGAGATCATTTTTACAGTAGTCTATAATAGCTGAGCTGGTCTTAAACGGAATCACTGGAGTAACTTTTATGATTCCGCAATGAAGTGCATAACTCCAGATAATTGTATTATTTCCAAGTAAATGTCTGTAACAGTTCCAGGCTTGGAATTAAGGTGCAATGAGTGTCTATATGTGTCTTATCCTTTTATCGCACATTCCGGCCCAGGTAATTATCCAAACAGACAAGGTGTTGTACAGGGCGATATCTGTCCAATATCTCTTAGTGATAATATTGTCCAACACAGTGATAAGTACATGGTATTCAACTCACCCTCTGGAGGATCAATAGATCTGCTGCTGCACACCTCTCCCCTCGTGGGGGCTACGGGTGTCTGTGAGTAGGTAGTCCTCGTGGATGTCGAGTGTGCGCTCAGATCACTCTGATGACAGAGGATGATGCAGGATGATGCTCAATGATGCGCTTTGATCACTCTGATGACAGAGGATGGTTCCAGAGGATGGTTCCAGGTGATTGACAACAGCTCAGTAGACGTGGATATTCGTGGTAGCGAGAAAATATCAAGCTATAGGTTGTTATACTAGACTTAGTATACAGTGCTAGAAACTGGAAGTGTTTCAGAAGCAGCCATAGGTTCCTTCTTCAGCAGTAGTTAAAGGGGTTATCCACCGAAAGGTGATTTTAGTACATATCTGGCAGGCAATAATGGACATGCTTAGGAAGGTCCTGCACTTGTCTTGGGCTAAATGGCTATGTTGTGAGTCCATCATGATATTGTGGCTAGTTTTTTGTGAACTGGTATTTCCTGTTTGATTTTTCTCTTTTGCCTACAAATCCCATCATTCAAATTTCCTCCCTTCCACACATCAGCCACCCCACCCACTGAAACATAAATGAGTTGCATCTATTCAAAAGACCTGTGGTTTTCAATCAGGGTGCCTACAGCTGTTGCATTAGTTGCAGATTGATCTCTCTCCCACGAAGCAATAGCTCCACCCATTGAAGCAGACACACTCCCTGTCATCTGCTGACTAGTGAGTCAGGGCTCGGCAACCTTGGAAAAATCTGAGACCACAGTCCTTTTGTTTGCTGTTAAAAATAAATAGTGGGGTGAAAATCACAGAAGAATTGTGAGAAAACCGTCACACACAGGTACAGACACTATATTATGAACTACACTAACTTTACAGCCCCTGCAGCATAGTCAAATAAAAAAAAAATCCTACTAACTACTGCTGAAGAAGGAACCTATGGCTGATTCTGAAACTCGTCCACAAATATCCACGTCTACTGAGCTGTTGTCAATCACCTTGAACCATCCTCTGGAACCATCCTCTGTCATCAGAGTGATCCAAGCGCATCATTGAGCATCATCCTGCATCATCCTCTGTCACCAGAGTGATCCGAGCGCATGCTCGGCATCCACGAGGATGTTAGCCCAGTGCTTCTAGCGAAGTCTTCACGCTATCTACAGCTGACAAACACTGAGAGTGCGAGCATACAGGGATCGCTAATCCATCTGGCCGCGCCGACAACATCTACAGAAGTCGACTTCATAGAAAAATTATTTCATTACTTTAGATCATTTAATTCGTAATCTGGGAAATTTCCGTTTGTCTACAAAGATTGTATTTTAAGCTTTATTATACTTTAGTTATATATGGCTGATTTAAAATGAAATACATTTCACATTCAAACCCCTTGGATTCCTTATTGTCAAATCATATCAGATGTTTTCTTTGTCTCCAGTTATTAAACTGCCTGTGACACGAAATGCTATTACATGGAGCGAAAAAATTGCTAACTGCAAATGGCACAAGACTGACTGAAACAGAAGTATATTCAGGCTATGTCAAAAACTTTGGGTTTTATAGTTAGTTATTCCTTAGATAATATTGAGCTATAACTCAATGGTAGCAAGGGTGACACAAATTTGTAATCATTAGCATACATAGCCAGGTCAAGCAAGTTTAATTAGTAAATAGGAAAAGTTTGTAACTAAGCCCTATGAACTTTGATCGTGCAGTCATACTCCTTTGCACCAGTGTTTTTGTTCTTATTTTTCAGTTAGCACGAACTTTAGCAAGAAATTTTATCTGGCATTGTAATATATATATATATATATATATATATATATATATATATATATATATATATATATATAATTTTTATCTGAACATATATATTATTTTCCATCATCACCTCACTAATATAGATATTGTTTGCATGGTACCATAGACCATCAAGTTTAACCGAGAGCAAAATAAACTGAAAAAATCTCTTTCTCCAATTTGCCCTAAAAAAGATAAAATTCCTTTTCCCCCATTATGATGATTAGGGATGAGCGAATTGAATCTGATGAATCAGAGTTCATTACAAATTTCAGGAAAAATTAGATTCACAACGAATGCAAATATCGTCGTGATTCGATCACGCAAATCACTTTATTAAACTCCATTTAGTGCGGTCCTGGCTCCAGGGTATCTAAAATGGCAGATCCACATGTGAGGACATGGGACAAGGAATCCTGGGAAGGCGGGAACAAGGGTCAGTGGGATAACCCTGAATCACATGCGGCATGCAGCCTATCAGCAGCCAGCCACCCCTGTGGTGTCAAAGCCCTATATAATCGGCAGCCATCTTGTGGCCACTCACATCAGCATTCTATTGCAGAGAGAGAGGGACAGAGAGCAGTGTATTGCACAGAATAGCTTTTTTTTACAGCAGCGATTCACCTCAAGAGCAAATCCAGCCTAGAAGCACAGATAGGTAAGGGAGAGAGATTGAGAGAGAAAGTTCAAATGTGGGTGTATTACAGCAGTCATTCACCTCAAGCCCCAATCCAGCCTAAAAGCACTGACAGGGAATGGAGTGAGATAGAGAGAGAAAGTGCAATTTTGGGTGCAGTACACAGCGACTATGTGCTGCAGCACCAGTGTGTACAACAACTGAAAAGCTAAGAGTAGCCAGCCATTTAGGGTGAGCAGAGCACTAAAAGCTTATTGTCCTCTATTAAGTGTAACCTGTATGTACATCTAAGTGGTGTGCCATTTTGTTCCTGTTAAAGTCTTATGGGCCTAGTTACTGTGAAAGGCCAGGCAAAAGTACACAACTGCTGGTGTTGTAGACAAATACTGTTTTAAATGTTCTAGAGCGCCTTGTACTCCCCTCATAAGTGCATACTACATACGTACAATTAAGTGGTGTACCATTTTGTTTCTGTTAAAGTCTTAAGGACCTAGTCACTGTAAAAGGCCAGTCAAAATTACACACATGCTGGTGTTGCAGACAAATACTGTTTTAAGTGTACTGTAGCGCATTGTACTCCCCTCATAAGTGCATACTACATACGTACATCTAAGGCTGGGTTCAAACTACGTTTTCTCCCATACGGGAGCGCATACGGCAGGCGGGAACTAAAACCTTGCGCTCCCGTATGCCTTCCTATGCGCTCCTGTATGTCATTCATTTCAATGAGCCGGCCGGAGTGAAACGTTCTGTCCGGTCGGCTCATTTTTGCGCTGTATGCGCTTTTACAACCGGTCCTTAAACCGTGGTTGACCACAGTTTTAGGTCCGGGGAAAAAGCACATACTGCGCAAAAATGAGCCAACCGGACTGAACGTTTCACTCCCGCTGGCTTATTGAAATGAATGTCATACGGGAGTGCATACAAAGGCATACGGGAGCGCGAGGTTTTAGCTCCCCCCTGCCGCATGCGCTCCCATATGGGAGAAAACGTAGTGTGAACCCAGCCTAAGTGGTGTACCATTTTGTTCCTGTTAAAGTCTTGAGGACCTAGTTACTGTGAAAGGCCAGCCAAAAGTACACACCTGCTGGTGTTGTAGACAAATACTCTTTTAAGCGTAGTGGAGCGTATTGTACTCCCATCATATACGCACTAAGTATGTAAGGCAGACAAGTGCCAGGATGTGCACAGAGGAGTGGCAGAGGCCTAAATTCATCATGCAGAGGTCGCAGCAGACTAGGTGAGAGTGGCAGCAGGAGTCGCAGCAAGAGGCCTAAGCTCTCAGTATCAGCTAGCGGTCGTGTCTCGACCAGCAACCCATCTGCCGTCATCGATTGGTTGGCACAGTCATCCACTTCATCACAAGTGACATCTGATACCCCCAGTCAACAGTCGGTGGGTTCCTCAGACACAACCCTCAGTTATGCCAACTGAGGGTTGTGTCTGAGGAAGCCACCGATTGTTGACTGGGGGTGTCAGATATCACTTGTGATGAAGTGGATGACCGTGTCAACCAATCGATAACGGCAGATGGGTTGCTGGTCGAGACACGACTGCTAGCTGATACCGAGAGCTCAGGCCTTAGCTTAGGCCTTCCGCTGCGACTCCTGCTGCCACTCTCCCCTAGTCTGCTGCGACCTCTGCCTAATTAATTTAGGCCACTTCTCTGTGCACGTCCTGGCACTTCTCTTGCTGACATACTTAGTGCATGTAGGAGGGGAGTATAATACGCTCCACTACGCTTAACCTCTTCAGGACGCTGTGCATACGCCCTGCATCCCCAGTCCTTAAGGACGTAGGGCGTATGCATACGCCCGTGGGAATACCGATCCCCACCGCTAGCCGGTTGGGGACCAGACCGGGATGCATGCTGAAATCATTAAGCAGGCATCCCGGCACATCGCCGAGGGGGTCCTGAGACCCCCCTCCCCCCCAGGTCGCCGATCGCAGAAAATCGTATGTCAATTCAGACATGCGATTTTCTGCTTTTCCGGGCTGATCGTGTCTCTGGTGACCCGCTCACTTGGAAAATAGGGATGATCGGACAGTCCGGATCATCCTGAGGGATAGGAGCGAGGTGGCAGTGCTGCGATCTCCTCCTATCCTCTGCCATTGGTCAGAACTGATTCTGACCAATGGCAGCGCAGGACAGTGGGTTGCCATGAAAACCTCTATTCTGCCAACCCCTGGATGTTTGGCAGAACGGGGGGAGAAGGTGGAGGCCGGTACCTGACTAGAAGATGGAAGGGGACCGCCGATCGTCCCTGGAGACAGCGGATATCACGGGGCAAGTAGGAAAGCGACGGGGGTGGGGGGGGAGGGGTCAGTAAGCTATATTTACTGCTGCCCTTCCTAGTGGGCGCAAAACTGCAACTCCCAGCATGCACAGACAGCCAAAGGCTGTCTGGGCATGCTGGGAGTTGTAGTTTTGCAACAATTGGAGGGTCACAGTTTGGAGACCACTGTTACAGTGGTGCCCAAACGTAGCCCTCCAGATGTTGCAAAACTACAACTCTCAGCATGCCCAGACTGCCCAGGTGTGCTGGGAGTTGTAGTTCTGTAACATCTGTCCCTTCAGATTTTGCAATTTTCTTGACATTTTTGAAAATTGCTGCTCTGCTTTGAAGCCCTCTAATTTTTTCAAAAAGAAAAAATGTGTCCATTTTATGATGCCAACATAAAGTGGACATATTGTATTTGTGAATAAAAATAAAATGTATTTGGAATATCCCTTTTCCTTACAAGCAGAGAGCTTCAAAGTTCGAAAGATGCTTCATTTTCAAAATTTTCATGAAATTTAGGGATTTTTCATCAAAAAAGGATGCAAGTAACGATGAAAATTTACCACCAAAATAAAGTAGAATATGTCACGAAAAAACAATCTCAGAATCAGAATATTTGGTAAAACCATTTTAGAGTTATTGATGCATAAAGCGACGGTGCTCAGAATTGCGAAAAAGGGCTCAGTCTTAAGGTGAAAAAGGGCTGCGTCCTTAAGGGGTCTACAACAGCAGCAGGTGTGTACTTTTGGATGGCCTTTCACAGTAACTAGGTGCTTAAGACTTTAAACCCTTAATGACGAAGGATGTATATTTAAGTCCTCCGCCGGCTCCCGCGATATGCCGCGGGGTCACACAGTGTCGGGTCGGTCCCGGTGTGATCAACGGTCGGGACCCGCGGCGAATACAGGACATCATTGATCAGGTGATGCCCTGTATTAACCCTTCAGATGCGGCGATCAAAGCTGACCGCCGCGTCTGAAGCGAAAGTGAAAGTATCCTGGCTGCTCAGTCGGGCTGTTCGGGACCACCGCGGTGAAATCGCGGTGTTCCAAACAGCTTACAGGACACCGGGAGGGCCCTTACCTGCCTCCTCGGTATCCGATCGGGGAATGACTGCTCTGTGCCTGAGATCAAGGCAGGAGCAGTCATGCGCCAATAACACTGATCACAGGCGTGTTAATACACCCCAGTGATCAGCATAGGAGATCAGTGTGTGCAGTGTTATAGGTCCCTATGGGAGCTATAACACTGCAAAATAAAGTGTAAAAAAAGTGTTAATAAAGATCATTTAACCCCTTCCCTAATAAAAGTTTGAATCACCCCATTTTCCCATTCAAAAAATAAAACAGTGTAACAAAAAATAAACATATGTGGTATCGCCGTGTGCGTAAATGTCCGAACTATAAAAATATATCGTTAATTAAACTGCACGGTCAATGGCTTACACGTAAAAAAAAACAAAAGCGTATTTTTTGTCACTTTTTATACCATTAACAAATGAATAAAAATTGATCCAAAAGTCAGATCAAAACAAAAATGGTACCGATAAAAACTTCAGATCACGGCACAAAAAATGAGCCCTGTATGTGGAAAAACTAAAAAAGTTATAGGGGTCAGAAGAGGACATTTTTAAACATATAAATTTTCTTACATGTAGTTATGATTTTTTCCAGAAGAACAACAAAATTAAACCTATATAAGTAGGATATCATTTTAACCGTATGGACCTACAGAATAATGATAAGGTACAATTTTACCGAAATATGCACTGCGTAGAAACGGAAGCCCCCAAAAGTTACAAAATGGTGTATTGTCTTCGATTGTGTCGCACAATGATTTTTTTCCCGTTTCGCTGTGGATTTTGGGGTAAAATGACTAATGTCACTGCAAAGTAGAATGGTGATGCAAAAAATAAGCCATAATATAGATTTTTAGGTGGAAAATTTAAAGGGTTATGATTTTTAAAAGGTAAGGAGGAAAAAACGAAAATGCAAAAACTGAAAAACCCTGCGTCCTTAAGGGGTTAACAGGAACAAAATTGTACACCACTTCGATGTACGTATGTAGTATGCAATTATGAGGGGAGTACAATGCACTCCAATATCTTAAAACAGTATTTGCCTACAACTTTCATTGCCTCTGTCTTATGCTGTTCCCTTCCCCACAGAAGTATTTTATGCTGTGGGTTCAGCTCCACTATTTAGTGAGGATGATCTACTAGAGGACAGTCAGCAGCTACTGCTTAACCAAGAAGTGGAGAAGACATCCGCTGCTTCCTCCACTAGGCGGGCAAGTAGTGATGAAAAGTGTGGTAGGTGGTGTTGCGAGTATTAAGGCTCCTGAAGCAGACACTGTTGAGGAATCTGGGGAGGACATCAGTGACTTGCACACACAACTCGATGATAATGAAGCCCATTGCACATGGGAGCCAGGTGCAGAAGGGGCTTCATCATCATCAGGAGAAGAGGGTTGCAGGTTGCCCGTGAGGCAGCAGCTGAGCCAACAAGGTGGTACCATGGCTGGCAGACAACATGGTGGCAGAAGTGGAAAGTCTGGAGCCAAGTGTACCCGCAGTAGATCACCTGTTTCGCCGCAGCCTACCTTCCCAGGAGGTAGTGGAACAGGGGTTCCTGGAGTCAACGGCAGTAGCAGTCAATAAATGCGGACTGGCTGTGTGGCAGTTTTTCATAAAGCATCCGGAGAAAGTTAACATGGCCACATGCAAGATGTGTCGGCAGAAGGAGAAACGTGGCCAGGGTCCCACTGTTGGCACTGTGGCCCTGTGTCAAGATATGTAGCATCACCATAAAGCAAGCTGGGAGAACCGTGGCTCTGATGTTGTGGTCCAGCCTGCTGCATCAGCCAGTGGCACGCCGCTCCATGTTTTAGCCAGCTAAAGCTCCACTACCTCAGCAGAAGGTAGCTGTGTGTCATACCCAACTTCTGTAATTCCAGATGCTCCTGCTCCTCCTACTTCGTGTCAGTCATTCCATCAGCAATGCATGGGCAAAGCCATGTCCAAGAGACAACAGTATGTGCCCACTCATCCAACGGCGCAGAAGCTGGATGTGCTTCTGTCCAAGTTGCTGGTGCTGCAGTCCCTCCCATTTCAAGTGGCGGACTCTGAACCTTTCAGAGAACTGATGACTTTTGGCGAGCCGAGGTGGAGAGTCCAAAGCCATCATTTCTTTGTGAAGAAGGCAGTACAGACCCTGCACAATTTTGTGGAAGAGAAGGTGGGTCAGTCCTTGAGCCTGTTAGTGTGTACCAAAGTGCACGGCAGTGCCGATGTGTGGAGATTTAACTACGATCAGGGACAATACATTTCCTTTATGGCCCACTGGGTGAATGTGGTTCTTGCATAGCCACAACAGCAACTTGGACAGGTCACGCTGCTTCCGCCTCCATGCTCTAAGGCCATTGGTTCTGTGACAGTGGAGGTTGAGGCAGGGAGTCCCTCCGAGTCACTTGCACAATGGCACGATGCATGCTCACTTGCTTGCGTGGTAACCACCGAATTGTCGCTGATGAGTAGCTTTCTTCACCCGCATAGTACAGCAACTCATCAGCAACAGGCAGACCTGGAGCAGGACCTGAACCAGCAGGTGGTGGCATACCTTGACATGCCCATGCCAAAACACCTTGAAGATCCGCTGGACTTCTGGGCAGCCAAACTCCATTTGTGGTTGCAACTAGCAGAGTTTGCCCTGGAAAAGCTGTCCTGCACGGCCAGCAGTGTACCATCAGAGCGGGTGTTTAGTGCGGCGGGTGCCATAGTAACCCCAAGGAGAACTTTTCTGTCACAAAAAATGTGGAGAGACTGACCTTTATGAAGATGAATCATGTATGGATCAGCCAGAATTTCTACCCACCAATGCCTGATGCATCAGAGTAGATTGACCATGGTGCCACGCCAACACTTCACAAATATGGATAGTACCAAACAGATTTTAGGCGCTGCTCCCCAGTTACAAACATTCCTCCGCATCAGACCTTTTTTCACCCACCCTCGTCACCGGGTACTGGTATTGCCGCCCACTGCACCACTTTCAGGACTCCTGATGCTGCTGCTGCCACCTCCAGGCTGTCTTATTCAGCCACGATATGGTCTCTTCTCATGCTTCAGCCAACTCCAGGCTGTGTCATTCAGCCACTGTATGGATAGTGCAAAACATATTTAAGGCGCTGGTCCCCAGTTACAGACATTCCTCTGCATCAGACCATTTTGAGGATATTCATTACTTAAAACTTAACTTTTAATAATATTCTTAGGATAAAATATATGTGCCCACATTTTTTTTTTATCAAACAAAAGGAAAGGTGTGCCAAAAACACCTTGTGCCACCTATACCACCAAATATTGATGCAAAGACCTCTAAAAGGTGAAAGGGAACATTGTATGATCCATTGTAACCGGTAGGGGTAAAAACTTCCTTGCCTTACTCTCGCATTATTAATTCCCTTCTTGGCAAGTGTCACTTGCCCTTAAAAGGGCGGCCCCACACAGGAACCTCTCCCTATTTCCCCTACAATCACTGCCCTTTTCAAGGGTTTTTAGGTGGAGATAGAGAGAATTTCCTATGTGGCGCTGTCCTTTTAGGGTGAGTAACACTTGCCAAGAAGGGAATTAATAGGGTGATAGTAGGGCCATACAGAGGAAGTATTTACCCCCACCTGCTACAATGGACAATACATGATTCTCTTCCACCTTTTCGAGGAAAGTTTTACTCATCTTAATAAGGGCGGCCCCACACAGGGACCAATACGTATTTCTACCTAAAAATCCTGGGAATAGGCAGTGTTTGTAGGTGAAAAGAGAGGTTCCTGTGTAGGGCCGCCCTTTTTAGGCCAAGGGCCAAGAAAGGAATTAATAAATTGAGAGAAGGGCCTTACAGGGGAAGTTTTTACCCCCACCGGTGACAATGGACCATACGTTGTTACCTTGCACCTTTTAGAGGTCTTTGCATCACATCAATACTTGGTGGTGTAGATGGCACATGGTGTTTTATGCACACCTTTCCTTTTGTTTGATTGAAAATTTTTTTTGTGGGTACATATATTTTATCCAAAGCACTATATGCTGCCAAAATCTCCACGCTGGGTCATTCAGCCACTATATGGTCTCCTCACGCTGCTGCCAACTCCAGGTTGTGTCATTTAGCCACCAAATGTTCTGCTCATGCTGACACCACCTCCACGCTGTGTCATTCAGCCACTATATGGTCTCTTCATGCTGCCTCCACCTCCACACTGTGTCATTCAGGCACTGTTTAGTCTCCTCATTCTGCTGCCAACTCCAGGCTGTGTCATTCAGCCACTATATGGTCTCCATATGTGGCCACCACCTCCAGGCTGTGTCATTCAGGCACTACATGGTCTCCTCATGCTGCCGCCACCTCCATGCTGTGTCATTCAGCCACTATATTGTCTCCTCATGCTGCCGCCACTTCAACACTGAGTTATTCAGCCACTATATAGTCTTCTCATGCTGCCGCCAACTCCAGGCTATGTCACTCAGCCACTATGTGGTCTCCTCTTGCTTCCTCCAACTCCAGGCAGTATCATTCAGCCACTATATGTTCTCCTCATGCTGCCTCAAACTCCAGGCTATGCCATTCAGCCACTATATGCTGCCGCCAACTCCAGGCTGTGTCATTCAGCCACTATATGGTCTCCTCATGGCGACGCAACTTACATGATGTGTCATTCAGCCACTATATAGTTTCCGCATGCTGCCGTCACGTCCAAACTGTGTAATTCAGGCACTATATGGTCTCCTCATGCTGCCGCCAACTCCACACTGGATCATACAGCCACTATACGGTCTACACATGCTGCCACCAACTCCAGGCTGTGTTATTTAGTCACTATATGGTCTTCCCATACTGCCATCACCTCCATGCTATGTCATTCAGGCACTATATAGTTTCTTCATGTTGCCGCCAACTCCATGTTGGGTCATTCAGCCACTATATGGTCTCCTCATGTTGCCGTCAACTCCATGCTAAGTCATTCAGCTACTATATGGTCTCCTCATTCTGCAACCAACTCCAGGCTGTGTCATTCAGCCACTATATGGTCTCCATATGCAGCTACCACCTCCAGACTGTGTCATTCAGCCACTATATGGTCTCCTGATGCTGTCGCCAACTGCCGGCTGTGTCATTTAGCCACTATATGGTCTCTTCATGCTGCCTCCACCTCCACACTGTATCATTCAGGCACTGTTTAGTCTCCTCATTCTGCTGCCAATTCCAGGCTGTGTCATTCAGCCACTATATGGTCTCCATATGCGGCCACCACCTCCAGGCTGTGTCATTCAGGCACTACATGGTCTCCTCATGCTGCCGCCACCTCAACACTGAGTTATTCAGCCACTATATAGTCTTCTCATGCTGCCGCCAACTCCAGGATGTGTCACTCAGCCACTATATGGTCTCCTCTTGCTGCCTCAAATTCCAGGCTGTGTCATTCAGCCACTATATGCTGCCGCCAACTCCAGGCTGTGTCATTCAGCCACTATATGGTCTCCTCATGCTGCCCCAACTTACATGCTGTGTCATTCAGCCACTATATAGTTTTCTCATGCTGCCGTCACCTCCAAACTGTGTAATTCAGGCACTATGTGGTCTCCTCATGCTGCCGCCAACTCCACACTGGGTCATGCAGCCACTATACGGTCTCCATATGCTGCCACCAACTCCAGGCTGTGTTATTTAGTCACTATGTGGTCTCCCCATGCTGCCGTCACCTCCATGCTATGTCATTCAGGCACTACATAGTTTCTTCATGCTGCCGCCAACTCCATGTTGGGTCATTCAGCCACTAAATGGTCTCCTCATGTTGCCGCCAACTCCACGCTGTATCATTCAGGCACTATATGGTCTCCTCATGCTGCCGTCACCTCCACGATGTGTCATTCAAGCACTATATGGTCTCCTCATGCTGCTGCCACCTCCACGCTGGGTCATTCAGCCACTATAGGGTCTCCTCATGCTGCCGTCACCTCCATGCTGTGTTATTCAGGCACTATAAAGTTTCTTCATGCTGCCGCCAACTCCATGTTGGGTCATTGAAACACTATATGGTCTCCTCATGTTGCCGCCAACTCCCCGCAGTGTCATTCAGGCACTATATGGTCTCCTCATGCTGCTGCCACCTCCACGCTGGGTCATTCAGCCACTATATGGTCTCCTCATTCTGCAACCAACTCTTGGCTGTGTCATTTAGCCACTATATGGTCTCCATATGCAGCTACCACCTCCAGGCTGTGTCATTCAGGCACTATATGGTCTCCTGATGCTGCCGCCACCTCCAGGCTCTATCATTTAGGCACTATAAGGTCTCCTCATGCTGCCACCACCTACACGCTGTGTCATTCAGCCACTATATGGTCTCCTCAAGCTGCCACCACTTCCAGGCTGTGTCATTCAGCCACTGTATGGTCTCCTCATGCTGCTGACACCTCCATGCTGGGTCATTCAGCCACTTTATGGTCTCCTCATGCTGCCACCAACTCCAGGCTGTGTCATTCAGGCACTATATGGTCTCCACATGCTGCCGCCAACTCCACGCTGTGTTATTCAGCCACAATATGTTCTTTTCATGCTGCCGCCCCATCCACGCTGTGTCATTCAGGCACTATATGATCTCCTCCTGCTGCCGCCACCTCCAAGCTGGGTCATTCAGCCACTATATGGTCTCCTCATGCTGCTGCCACCTCCAGGCTTTCATTCAGCAACTATATGGTCTCCTCATGCTGCCGCCACCTCCATGCTATGTCATTGAACCACTATCTGTTCTCCCCATGCTGTCGCCACCTCCACGCTGTGTCATTTAGCCACTATATGGTCTCCTCATACTTATGCCACCTCTGTGACAGTGATTTTAATAGTGACGCCTCTGATCTGCATGTCATACTGAATAAAAGTATATTTCACTAACCAGCTCACAACCTATCCGTGTTACATCAAGGCAAAGTGTTCTGCAACTCTATTGAGGCTCTCTATAGGGCAGAAATAGCTGTTTTTAAAATGATTAGCCGTGAATAAATTCAGACCAAAATGACTTATTATGGAAAATTTTATGAATCGGACGAATCAAATTTTTCAAAAATTTGTTCATCTCTAATGATTATTGGTAAGATAAACTTAAATAATAATAAAAAAAATAATAATAATAATAATAATAACAATAATAATGATAATAATAATAACAATAATGTATATATATATATATATATATATATATATATATATATAGATAGATAACCTTTCCTATAAATAAGTATCCTGAAGACAGAAGAGACAAGAGAGGATATGATTGTGTCTTTTGAGGAGACCTCAATGCGAGTAGCTGTCTATAGTAGCATTAAAACTAAAATAAAGCCAACATTTCTATGGTCATTTATTAATTGGACATTAAGATTTATGTTGGATTTTCTAAATATATGTAACCGATGGCCTCATCACTTTCAAAAGAATAAGCTGATTGTCCAGCATTAAGTATAACCACAATATATACTCAATGTATAAACCCAACACATCATATAAGACACAGAAGGGATCATTTAACCAATATAGATTGCTGTCTGGTTTATTATAAGGTTTTGGGCTGGCATATTAATTCCATACCACATTTATCAGCCGTCTCTTTGCCAGTACTGTTGTACAGACATGTCAGTTGATTTTGATTTTGCTAATAATACCTGTTTTGTGTTCATAACAGCATTTTTCTCTATATTTTTATTGTCTTTTAATGCCCTTGTTGGACTGCCATATACAGTCTGTCTGTTACTGATCAACTTTTTTAATGTTTTTAATTGTTTTTTAATTCTCAATCATTTTCTAAATATATGTGGACATGGGGCTAAGCATTCATATGCATGGCCATATTGCACCTCTTTATTTATTGCACCTATTTATTTATTGCACCTCTTTTTACCAAATGATTTTAAAAGAAGACTTACAGAATGTCAGTTTCTTTTTGCTTTTAGAAGATCTGATATAAGTTGCATGTCCAGCAGTTTAGCAATGGGGAAATTCACTAATGAACAGTCTACGTGTACATAGCTCTGCCATATGCATGAGCACTAAATGTTAATTGTAACTTCAAGACAACACTCTGTTTCATACCTTTTGATTTCATAGCTATTTATGCACCTACCACACTCACCACTGAATCAATACTTGCCCTGGCAAACTCTGCCCCTTGATATTTTTGGCCTATTTCCATCGCAGTCAGGGGTCTTGTTAAAGGGGTACTCTGGTGGAAAAAAAAAATAATTAACTGATGCCAGAAAGTTAAACATATTTGTAAATCACTTTTTAAAAATGTACTTTTCAGCTGCTGTTTGCTACAGAGGGAGTTTTTTTCTTTTTGAATGTCTTTTCTGTCTGACCACAGTGCTCTCTGCTGACAACTCTGTCCATGTCAGGAACATTCCAGGGCTGGAGAGGTTTGCTGTGGGGATTTGCTCCTTCTCTGGACAGTTCCTGACATGGACAGAGGTGTCAGCAGAGAGCTCCGTGGTGAGACAGAAAAGAAATTCAAAAAGAAAATAACTTCCTGTGTAGTATATAGCAGTTGATAAGCACTGGAAGGATTAAGATCTTTTAATAGAAGTAATTTACAAATCTGTTTAATTTTCTGGCACCAAAGATAAATAATCCTCCGGATTACCCCTTTAAGTCCCCCAGGCTTACCATGGTTGTGTGCTGGCAGGCTAGTCCACTTGTGGGACTAGTGAGAAGTACAAAAAAAATTATAAAATGCTCATTAAAAAAAGTACTAAAAATCCCTCCACCCAAAAAATGTAAACATACATTTTCCCTTTATATCCCCTTTACATTCATTTTCCCTTTATATGCCCTTTCATACAGAAGACATAAAAATACTATTTGTATTGCCATGTGCATAATAACCTGAATATTAAAAAGATTTAATATCCATCATGAAAGTTGAACACTGTAAAAAAAAAAAAAAAATATATATATATAGACAAAATTGAATTCTAAAGGGAAACTAACAGGAGGGTCCCCTAACTTGAATACACAGGATTATAGCGTGAATGACCTGCTTTTTAACAATTCATCTCTTACACAAATACTTCCAGTCATTGTGGTGATATCTAACAAAATGTATATATATTCTGGAAAACTAGCAAGGTGGTGTTCCTATGGCTCCTTTTACAATACTAACATCTTCATCTTCCAACTGTTCAACCCGCCCCCTTCATTAATATTCACTGTTCCTGAAGCACAATGGATGACACACTCCTAGCTGCTTAGTCACTCTTCATTGCTAGCGCGGCACGAGAAGTGAATATTAATGAGGGGTGGGCTGAACGGCTACGGAAATAAAATGTTAGTATTGCTAAAAGTGTAGTAGGAACACTCCCCTTGCTAGTTTTCAAGAATTATCAAGCATACGTACATTATGCATATTACCACAATGGCTGCATAATTCTGGGTAAGAGACGCATTGTTAAAAAGATGATCACCTGCCCCATAAGCCTGTGTATTCAGATTAGTGCTTGTGAACCTCCTGTCAATTTCCCTTAAATAAAAATTAACAAATAATATATATGATCCCAAAAATGATGGTATTTAAAAGTACAATTTGTCCTGCAAAAAGAAACAAGCCCTCATATAGCTTTATTGAAAGGAAAATTAACAAGTTACAGCACTTGACAAGGCGACAATGGAAAAACAAAAATAATTGTTTAGGCATTAAGCCCATAAGGCATGCCAGGGAGAGGGGTTATTATTATAATTGTTATTGTTGTTTCTGTTCCTACTGATAAGAAAGCAGATGCTATAGAACATAAAGTACAACAGATTTCAACATCCCTAAGATCCATATTTTATGTAAAACTTGACTTACACTTAAAGGACAACTGTAGTGGAACACTTTTATATATGCCCATACCCAGGCATCAAAAATAAACAAAATAAACTCATACATACCTTCCTACGAGCCCCCGTTGATCCGGCACAGGCCTCACGGTCCAGCAGTGCTGAACTCATTCCACTTCCTGGGGACGGGGACGCCACAGAGCCGTCGACGTATCACTGGCCACAGCGATGTCCTGCCCCGGCCTGTGATAGGCTGAGCCCACTGTCATGTAAGGATGAAGGTATGTATGAGTTTATTTTGTTTAGTTTTGAGGCCCGGGTACGGGCATATATAAGAGTGTTCCACTACAGTTGTCCTTTTACATGACTTCTAAACCTAAAGTACTAACTTATATATAAAAAAGATTCTGGAAAAGGATTTTGACATTCACAAATAAATATGAAGACTTTTCACTCATCAACTAGGTTGTTTTCATTTGCACAGTAAATGGAAATAAGGCTTTCTGTGCAGTCTTTTGAAGGATAAAAACAGTAGCATCTGAAAAGACTTACATTTGATGAAGCTTAAGTCTTAAGCTGCCTTCCATTTTTTTTCTTTTTGCTATTGGAAACTTTGAATAGTGAAAAATGTAATACCATTTTATTCTCTAACATACATTTCGATCTAGCAAAAGTCCAATAAACACTAAAACTGCTTAAAATGAATGACTAAGAAAAGGTTGATAGCATTCATAATAGATTTTCTGGCCAATCTAGCAGATTTAATCAGTCTGAATTGTTCATTTTACAACATACACATAATTATTTTTGTAAAATTTTGTTCAAAAGGAATTGTCATAGATGTCGAAGGTCACAGCTGAACCATAATGTTCTTGATGCACATTTAGCAACAACGACTAACTAAACATATGATGCACACGGGAAAATTCAAGAAACAACATCATTTTTACTGCAGGACAAATATTTATTGATGGCGAAAACATGTGCATGCAAAAAAATGGCGAAGTTTCAGCCTTATAAGTTCTCAAGCGTTACCCCATACATTGAATGTACGTCACATTTTAACCGATAAATCAATGCTTGCCTTTAATCAATTCATCAGTAGTAATTCACATGTAATAATGTATAAAAATGATTTGCATTGTTTGATGGTTGGGACGGAATAGAAATATGACATGAGTTGTTTGGTGTTAGGTTTGAGAAATGCCCAAGTTTGTAGGGCCGAAATATCTCCATTTTTGTATGCATAAGACTTTGGCATGAATAAACAGTTGTCTGTAATGAAGATACTGTTTGTTGCAACATTGTTGGTGCTGCATCAAATACAGGTCCAGACAGGCTACAAACCAATGGCAGTCAGAAAACAGCCTGGATTAAACCCAAAATTGCAAGCTACAACACCATCACAAATTGATAGTAACCATTAGAAAAGGCACTCCCTAAATTCTAAAGGTGCCACTAATGCCACTTAACATTACATAGCTACATAGTTGATCAGGTAAAAAAAAAAAAAAAGTCCAACCCTACTTTGTTGATCCAGAGGAAGGCAAAAGGTGTCAATTGCTCCCAACTAGAGGAAAACATTATTTCCAGACTTCAAATTAGAATTTGGATCAAAGTCCTACCTCCTCCAGAAATCTACTATCATGTTTTTTTTACCATAATAATTGAATCACAACAGCATCATGTGGCAGAGAGAAGTCAGTAGAGATACAGAAGAACATTTATGAAATAGTACAATAGTACAATTCATGTGCAACATTTCACATAGCATAAGATATTCATCCCAAAAAATATATATGTCAGACCTATATATAAATATGCGCAGGAAAAAAATAAAAATGTATATAAATCTTTTATCATCAAAATAAATATATCAGTGGCTATAGGAAAGGTCCCCAAAGTGTATTGCCCAAAATTGTGGTTCCCTCAAGTTGTTAGTTGTGTCATAATTTACCTTCACTTACCTAAAAGAGGGCTCTCCCCCTGCTTATGCACCATATGCACTACTTTCAATCTATTTGCAGGTAACTGAATTTAACTTTGTACACAGGTGTACATATTAATTATATTTGGCTATCTATATATAGTTGAAATGCCCAGTTGTATAGAAACATGGAGGGAGAAAAAGCTAAACCCTTGTAGAGGAAGAGTGGTACAGTTGCCCATAGCAACCCATCAGATTGCTTCTTTCATTTTATAAAGGCATTTAAAAAAATGAAAAATTCTGATTGGTTGCTATGGACAACTACACCACTATTGCTCTACATGGGTTTTAATAAGTTTCTCCCATGAAGAGGTACACTACAAGCATATATTTCATTAGTGAAGATTAGAAAATGTTAAAACTGTCCCATTGCCTGCTTCAGCAGCTTCATGATATAAAATTCTGTTCTAACTAAGAAATATTATTTAAGAATTTTTACTTGGGGTCTCCTCCTAAAATGTAAACATTAACCTAAATTAAAATAAGAGAAGGGTACAATATTTTGCACATAACCTAAGCCTGCTCTACAGAATGGATTAAAAAGCTAAGTAAGTAAGTGAAAGCAAGAATTAATTTAAAGAAGATGCTAAGTAACTAGATACTGGGTCATTTCTTTCTTCCAGGATATCACAAGAGATTTATCAAATGAGTCAGCAAGAGTAAATTAATTTGCAAATAATTAGCAGATGTTGAGCACAAACTGGCAGCTGACATGGTCTGCCCGCCCTTAGGATGCCAAGTCACAATAGGATCATTGCTTGATTAAATAGAAGAATATTGGCATCATTATAATCCGTATGGATAATAGGATGCAAACAATTCTGCTAGACTGCAAGTGTCTGATTTAGAAGTGGTGTAGATCAATCCAGGTGTATCAATTAGTAGATTGAGGAGTCATCATTTTCAAGGAAAGTGGAGAAATGAGTCTAGCTGCACAATATCTCCCTGTGTAACATTTTCTAACTTTATAACAAGTATAGCAAGTTTTAACATATCTATCAATATCTATCTATCTATCTATCTATCTACATATCTATCTGTCTGTCTGTCTGTCTGTCTATCTGTGCATGTAGGTATGCACTGGAGATGTTTTGATGAAACTTGGTACACATTTTACTTATATTCAACTAAAAATATAGTAGAGTTAAATCAATCCAAACCCACTTCCATTTGCAAGGGTGGAGGTTTTTGTCCGAAGTCCCATGCAAGTCTACGGGACTTCAGGTACATGCCCTGATCACATTACTCTTGGGCTACAGAGATTGCCTGGGACTTTTAAACATCATGCTGACTTTCTGACAGGCAAGTGCAGAGAATAGAGTTTGGAGAATGGGATATGAGGGCAGGAGATAGGGTCGGGATATGAGGACACAATAGGAGGCTGCAATATGAGGTTATGATGTGAGGTTGGGATATGAAGACTTGACAATGGTGGGTGCATGTTTCATTGTGCTCAGGCAGCTTCCTCAAGTATCTGATGAAGCTGCCTGAGCGCAGTGAAACACATTGCATGATGGTCCAAGAAACATACCTATCCTTTTTACATGGTGGTCGTGTCCAGCATCATTCCATTTCTGCCGTATGTTGAGAAGTATTCCTCCTGGTTGAATGATATTCTGAGTAGGATTGCCTGCTTGACTACCCCTTTGCCAGAAACTTTCCTGTACTTGTTTACACATATAGTGTGTTCCATTAACCAGTAAAAACTTCATTGTTTTCTCCCAATGGGTACAAATCTGACTTATTCACGTGGTGGAGACACAAGTGATAGGTGTTACGATCACCTTTGTGTCCATCACATGACCATCAACTAACTTTACCCACTAGAAGTGATCAATTAGGTCACATTTTAAGCGACTGCAACTAGAAAATGGTAAATGATGCAAAAAGTTAACTGAAAAACTTTTAAAGTCATACTTCTTTACATTTTCAGTGTTCTTTAAATTGTGTAAGACAAACATGATGCACTAAGCCATTAGGTTGACATTCGCAAGAATGCTTTTTAATTACTTTTATGGGAACTTGTGACATAAAGCACTTTAGTGCAATTTTTGTTTATGATTTAGACTTAAAAGTAGCTGCTTTTACTGCACATTGGTAAAAATATTTGCTGCAAGATTACTGTTGTATATTAGTATTAATAAGTCATGAGACTCCGAATGTTAGTCCTCAAAAGAGTCTTCTCATGAAAGAGATCTAAAGAGAGCAAACATTAGATGGTAGAGGTTTGTGAGGGTTCTATCTTGTTCTTATGAGACATTGAACATGTCTTGAAATATCATAATATTCACTTTGCTGTCCTCTTTTTAGAAGAAAACACGTTTCTTGTTTGATATGTTGCCTCATCGTCTCAGTTCTCAGCATCATAATGATGATCAGCATCTCTTTGTAGTGACAAATCAGTCTAAAAATGAAGTTCTATTTGACAAAAAAAAAACAGCCCAGATATTTTAATGATGCCTGATGAGAAGCGGAGCTTCAGTCCAAATGATGTTTTTTCCCGTAGAGAGTAGATTCTGTTGTTGTGAGCTATTCAGCAATTCTACAAACCTTGTGACTGTAACGAAACAAAAGATCTGAAAGTTGAACTGAATTTCAAAGAGGATTATTTGAATGGATTAACACAGTTTCCTTGCTACTGTTTTATGGACCTGGATTACCAGCACATCATCTTTATCTCTGGGTGATTTAGACTATAATCAGAAGTGTGTGATGTAGAACACGCAGGAAAAGAGGTGGAAACACTGGGTT
This sequence comes from Hyla sarda, assembly GCF_029499605.1. Classification (NCBI taxonomy): domain Eukaryota; kingdom Metazoa; phylum Chordata; class Amphibia; order Anura; family Hylidae; genus Hyla; species Hyla sarda. The sequence goes on along the minus strand of NC_079195.1, from coordinate 135,995,841 downwards.
TAAAGACAATTGTGTACAGAGTGACATCTGCAGTCTGTTTTCTCATCCACTGCAGCCTTATGGGAAAGCTTTTGTGTATCGCCTGATTTGCATATTACATTCAAAAAGAAGCACAGCTTATTCAAAGCCTCGACAAGAATGTAAATTATAATTTGGGAAATATGTAAGTAAAATTTGCCAAACACATGTAATGTTCATTTTGTTCACTTAGGCCAGCTGTTCCTACACAAAATCTTAGTGTAGTTACAACCTACTGTATTTTTCGCCGTATAAGACACACTTTTTCTTCCCCAAAACTGGGGGGGAAAAGTTGGTGCATCTTATACGGCGAATACACACCTATCGCTGCAGTCCCTGAGGCCATCAACGGCTGGGACCCGCGGCTGATACAGGACATCATCGATCGCGGCGATGCCCTGTATTAACCCTTCAGACGTGGCGATCAAAGCTGACCACCGCTTCTGAAGCGAAAGTGACACTAACCCAGCTGCTCAGTCGGGCTGTTCAGGTCCGCCACGGTGAAATCGCGGTGTCCCGAACAGATTACAGGACACCGGGAGGGACCTTACCTGCCTCCTCGGTGTCTGCTCCGTGCCAGGATCCCCTGCATGGCCGGCGCTCTCCTTTGACATCATCACGTCGTCGCGCACGCTGTCCCGTCATCCAATAGGAGCGACGTGCGCAGTGACGTGATGTCGGAGACGTGATGACGGCGACGGAGAGTGTGGATCCCGGGGAAGATGATGTCCGGAGCGTCTGGGACACCACGGGGACGCGGCGACAGCGATGGAGCGACATCCAGGGCAGCGGTGACGAGCAGTGATGGGTCCAGAGCGGCGGGGACACGTGAGTATTACCTCCTATACCAGTGGTCTTCAACCTGCGGACCTCCAGATGTTGCAAAACTACAACTCCCAGCATGCCCGGACAGCCAACGGCTGTCCGGGCATGCTGGGAGTTATAGTTTTGCAATATCTGGAGGTCCGCAGGTTGAAGATCACTGTTGGGTTCAAAATCTTTTTTTTTCTAGATTTTGCACCTTTAAAATTGGGTGTGTCTTATATGCTGGTGCGTCCCATAGGGTGAAAAATACGGTAAATGCATCTATCCTGCGGATAGGGAATCCGTTTTTGTACATGATACGTCTCCTTTAACCCCTTAAGGACGCAGGACGTAAATGTACGTCCTGGTGAGGTGGTGCTTAACGCACCAGGACGTACATTTACGTCCTAAGCATAACCGCGGGCATCGGAGCCATGCCCGTGTCATGCGCGGCTGATCCCGGCTGCTGATCGCAGCCAGGGAGCCGCCGGCAATGGCCGACGCCCGCGATCTCGCGGGCGTCCGCCATTAACCCCTCAGGTGCCGGGATCAATACAGATCCCGGCATCTGCGGCAGTTCGCGATTAAAATGAACGATCGGATCGCCCGCAGCGCTGCTGCGGGGATCCGATCATTCATAACGCCGCACGGAGGTCCCCTCACTTTCCTCCGTGCGGCTCCCGGCGTCTCTTGCTCTGGTCTGTGATCGAGCAGACCAGAGCAGGAGATGACCGATAATACTGATCTGTTCTATGTCCTATACATAGAACAGATCAGTATTAGCAATCATGGTATTGCTATGAATAGTCCCCTATGGGGACTATTCAAGTGTAAAAAAAAATTTAAAAAAATGTCAAAGTAAAAGTAAAAAAAAAGTGAAAAATCCCCTCCCCCAATAAAAAAGTAAAACGTCCGTTTTTTCCTATTTTACCCCCAAAAAGCGTAAAAAACATTTTTTATAGACATATTTGGTATCGCCGCGTGCGTAAATGTCCGAACTATTAAAATAAAATGTTAATGATCCCGTACGGTGAACGGCGTGAACGAAAAAAAATTTAAAAAGTCCAAAATTCCTACTTTTTTAATACATTTTATTAAAAAAAAAATTATAAAAAATGTATTAAAAGTTTTTTATATGCAAATGTGGTATCAAAAAAAAGTACAGATCATGGCGCAAAAAATGAGCCCCCATACCGCCGCTTATACGGAAAAATAAAAAAGTTATAGGTCATCAAAATAAAGGGATTATAAACGTACTAATTTGGTTAAAAAGTTTGTGATTTTTTTTAAGCGCAACAATAATATAAAAGTATATAATAATGGGTATCATTTTAATCGTATTGACCCTCAGAATAAAGAACACACGTCATTTTTACCAGAAATTGTATGGCGTGAAAACAAAACCTTCCAAAATTAGCAAAATTGCGTTTTTCGTTTTAATTTCCCCACAAAAATAGTGTTTTTTGGTTGCGCCATACATTTTATGATATAATGAGTGATGTCATTACAAAGGACAACTGGTCGCGCAAAAAACAAGCCCTCATACTAGTCTGTGGATGAAAATATAAAAGAGTTATGATTTTTAGAAGGCGAGGAGGAAAAAATGAAAACGTAAAAATTAAATTGTCTGAGTCCTTAAGGCCAAAATGGGCTGAGTCCTTAAGTGGTTAATGAAACTTTATTGGAACATTGGATCAGCCATGCCAGAAATGATTCACCGGTGTTGTGCTGGTCTCCACGATCACAAGATCTAGCAACTTGCGATCTTGTGTTCATGCATAAGTAATACAATGGAGTCCAATTTATGCTGGGCAGAACTTTGCTACTGCCTAAATATCTGTGGCGTCATCAAGGGAAACCTCTTTGAACATTTTCAGTGTAAGGATAAAACTTGAATAGATCTTTGTTATGTTCTCTATGTCGTGAATACAGATACAACAAATTTGCACCATCCTTTTTAAATAGCCCTGTTTAGAATTGTGGAAAAACTTATTTATTTATGTAAATCTGCTCATTCTTGGCCAAATAGTCAAGTGGGTGGTTTTACTCAGTGATTGACAGCTGTCTGTGTACAAGTGTGCATATGGAGATAACTTTCACTGAGTAGGATCACCCATTTGTCTACTTAAATTAATAAATTACAAGTTATTCTGAAACCTTTTCCTGCAAAACTAGATATCAATCTGCTTAGCTTCTCCTGCTCTATAACATGATGCCTGCCGATTGGACTGTATTTTTTAAAAGACAGGTTCACTTTGAAGACTGTAGATGCCAGGCTCTATTTATCTAATCGCAAGTTACCATTTTGTTTTAAAGATACATATTAAGTTTAATGTTAGAGTTGCAAAAAGAAAAGGGGTTTGTAACTTGGCATACCATTTCTCATCCAAGGACTATCTGCACATTCTCTTTTTCCCCCACACAATGGTAAATAAATATAAATTTCAATGAGACACATACATTTTGACTACACACTGATATTCAGACATCATTAAAGGGGTTATCCAGGAATAGAAAAACAGAGATATTTTTTCTTCAAAAACTGTTCCCTGTCTGTCTCCAGGTTGGGTGTGGTTCTGCAGCTCAGTTCCATTGAAGTGAATGAGGCCAAGTTGTAATACTTCACACCACCTGGGGACAGACTTGAAGCTGTTTTTGAAATAAATTAGCTCTGTTTTTCTATTCCTGGATAACCCCTTTACTTATTTGGACATAAGTCTTTTTTTTTTTTCATAGAAGAGAAGAACAAAGTAATAACATTAAATCAGTACTTTTATTCTTTGTCAATAATATATTACATTTTGTAGGAAGGCTTTGTTAAAAAAAAGAACCTTGAAATCCCAGACTGGCACGTTACGCCTGTGTGTATGTGCCACTTTACATCTAAACAAACATAATTCACGTTATCCATAATTAAGCGATGCCAACCATATCATTAGCATATTTTCTTCCTTTCATCCATAAGTGTATGTTTGATGCCTGGCTGCTTCAGCTGGCGCTGCTTCATTTAGACGCAAACAGTTCTTAATAGCTCACCTGCTGTGTAATATCTTCACCTTTGTCATCCTAGATCCCATCTGATTGTAGGGCTCATCTTGCCATTTGAATTGCAGGTTATTTCTATTTAAATCTATATTGCATCTTGTGAAGGGTAGTAGCTACCAAGTATCTAGAATACTAAGCTATAGCCTTGTAACTCTAGAAATTATGGCATACAAATGACTGGTCCTGAAATCTCTATTATGGACTGTCTCTGCACAGTTACATTTTATTCTGAAAACATCAGACTCTCAAGAGCCCTGAGATAGGGCTATAGGACTTTACACCAAAGAGCGATAAAAAAAATTGTAATATGCCTGCCAAGAGTCATTGCACTATTTAATTTTGTTTTTTATTATCCTGATGACGTGTAATAGGTATATACAGTAGTATGGTAAAATGACTGATTTCACTGAAATGTTGCTATATATTTATGTATTATCATATATATTGACAAAAAAAATACACCCAGATAGAAATGTTGGAAACCTGGCATGCACCCATGCTTTAGGCAGGTATGTAAATGAGAACAGATATGGTCTGATAAAATATTGGGCCTTTCCACAATTGCTTTCCCCACTGCCCTAAAAAGGACTCTCAGAAGCTACTTTGGGGTAGTGCCCCTAATATGAAAGATTGTTGACTGCTAGACATGACACAGACTTTGATAAGGGGCACATCATTGATGAATTACTCAGCCTCAAGGCGGTTCTGACCAAGCTGATAAGAGATGTTAGGAACAGTGGTTATGTGGTGGCATTCACTCATGATAAACAGGCTCTGGATGGTCCAAACAGCCAGCAGTAGAAAGAATAGCTTGGTCTGCCAACAACCATGAGCAGCTACCATGGTTTCCTTCTCTATCATCCACACAGAGGTGGTACCTTCCTCATATACCTCTGTCTCTAGGCCTTAAGCAAAAGGAAATTTGATGTCACAACACCCATTACGTTTCCACCCAGGAACAGCCAAGCACCGCCCCCTTCATTTTGTAGTGATGTCATGTTCAAGATACCTTGACTGCTACAGACTTGTCTTTAGCGACAAATCCAGATTCTGTTTGGGATCCAAAAGTGGCCGAGTTTAATTATGGAGGCCTCATGTGAGCACTTAAAGGGGTACTTCAGTGGAATTTGTTTTTTTTTTTTAAATCAACTGGTGCTAGAAAGTTAAACATATTTGTAAATTACTTAACCCTCCCAGTACTTAATAGCTGCTGTATGCTCCACAGGAAGTTCTTTTATTTTAGAATTTTTCTGTTTGACCCCAGTGCTCTCTGCTGACACCTCTGTCCATTTCAGAAACTTTCCAGAGAAGGAGAGGTTTGCTATGGGGATTTATTCCTACTCTGGACAGTTTCTGAAACGGACAGAGGTGTCAGCATAGAGCACTGTGGTCAGACAGAAAATAAATTCCTCTGGAGCATACAGCAGCTGAAAAGTACACAAAGGATTAAGATTTTTAAATAGACGTAATTTACAAATCTGTTTAACTTTCTGGCACCAGTTGATTACAAAAAAAAATATATATATATATATATATATATATATATATATATATTTTTTTTTTTTTTTCCCCACTGGAGTAGCCCTTGAAATCCTGCATTTACTGCAAAGCAACACACTGTCCCAACTGCTATTGTGATGATCTGTGTAGCCATTGCATATGACAGTCAGTCACCGACATGAGCAGGACTCCTCCTGCTTGATAAAGGCATTGTATGCTAAAATGTTCGCACTATTTACTGCTTGGTGCAATAGAAATTCAGCCCTGATTTGGAAGACTGGATCCCTGGAGTTGTGCTGTGATTCTGCTTTTCTTTGATATATGCTATTGTTCCAGCATGGCAAGCTGGTTTTTCACCAGCACAACACAAGACTTGGTAAATATTTGCTGGCATATATCTATCTATCTATCTATATCAAAGGCTTTGACTAGCAGTGATTTTTAGGCCTGCATAAATATGATGATAAGCTGACAACCAAGTGTTTGCTCAATTGTTGACTGATCTCTGGGCCTGCATAAGTGGTCCTTAAAAAGGATTACTTCCCACCTTTAAAATTCTTGAAGATCTGAATTTACCAGGGCGTGTTGGGGCTTGTAGTTCTTTAACACACGGAAGAGGAAAAACATATGCACATAAGTGATTACGGTGCAGTTACACCCAGTGAGTCACATGGGATGTCTTCTTTGATCACAACTATAGACAAAGGGAGAGGACACTCCTAGTGTGATACTGTAAATAAATAAGGTACAATTTAAGCAATATTGCTGACCGATGTAGGTTGTACTGCGACCAAGTACAACAATGGTGTAGGCATAAACCCTATACGGGCGAGACTCGGCAGCCGCTCCTGGCAACACGAAGTGAAGCAAAGACAGATCCCTCCAGGACAGCACAGGATAGAGCTGGCGCACAAGACTTCAAGGTAAAAACAGATTTATTTTATCCGGCATCCAACACGTTTTGCTGGATAACCAGCTTCATCAGGCATGTCAAACCAGCTTCATCAGTCATGCCTGATGAAGCTGGTTATCCAGGGAGACGCATTGCATGCCGGGTAAAATAAATCTGTTTTTACCTTGAAGTCTTGTGCACCAGCTCTCTCCTCTGCTGTCCTGGAGGGATCTGTCTTTGCTTCTTTGATCACAATCATTCTCATCTTTGAGAACTTATACCATCAAGACGATTTCTTCCAGCCACAACTGGCCACTGCAGAACTGCCAGACAAATACCTTAGGCTACTCACTTTTCTAGCAATCTCTGGACCTCTTAACAAACTCCCATCTATAGATAACCAGACCCCCCCCTCATTAGGTATATAGGCAGACTGTCCACTCAGTGGGTAGATTGGCAGACTCACCCCCCCCCCTCATTAGGAAGGTAAGAACTGTGTATAATCCCCTCAAAAGACAAGGGGGTACCCCATCTGCCTGATTTTCAACTTGATTTGTATCATACGATCGCTGAAAAAATTACTGCAAGATAAGTTGCAGCTCTATAAACAACAAACATATAAATAAATAATATTGAACATGAAATCAGGTGGCCGTCACAGCACAATACACAAAGATCCAAATCCACAGCTTTCACATCTTTTCACAGTTCCAAATCCACAGCTTTTAGGTGAACACTGTATAATCACAGGAGAAAGCAAGCTTCACAATCCATGTGCAAGCGAAAATGTTCCTTTACTCACGTGAATAGTGATTGCATCATTTTGCCTGTATAAAATCGTCCTCAAGACTATAGCAAAACATATTCAATGAAATTAATTCTATCGTTTGTAAAATGATCGATTCTGCAAGTTACCTCATTAGTAGACAATTCTTAGCAAGGGTTTAAAGAGGACACCAATTGCAAGTTCCTCATGGGTTTTCCTCTAGGGAATTATGATTTTCTTTTTCCTTTTTTTTTAGCCAATTTGAAGATTCTGCAGACTAGACAATCTTTTAGTTTCCTGCTCCTCCTAACAGGAATCTAACATTTTATTTTGTCTTTGTTGGTCTACTATTTGTTCACATGACCGGAGATGATGCCTTCAAGGAAGACCAGTAGTCATATAAAATAAGGTTTTATGGCATTTTTTAGTCTTGGGTGCCCTGATTCCAATGCTGTTTTTATTTTGCTACTAAACCTTTCCATTACCAAGATATAGAATCAAAAGCGAATGACCAGGGAGTCAGGAGTTTGTCTGGCGCAGAGAGGAACCATCAGACAGCCAAGTAAAATCAATGGATTTATTAGATGCAACGCGTTTCGCTGCGCATGCGCAGCTTCATGTAATAAATCCATTGATTTTACTTGGCTGTCTGATGGTTCCTCTCTGCGCCAGACAAACTCCTGACTCCCTGGTCATTCGCTTTTGATTCTACACCTATCCAGGAGGGCTGCAGTGGACCTGCCTTCATATCTCTTCTGCTCCTAACATTGTTGTGTGTGGGCGCACAACCAACTTCGGTAAGCGGCTTGGGAATCACCTTCCCCTACCCCCACCTGCAAGATCCACTGATCCCGCACATGAGGCGCCTTCCTTCCTTTCTCTAGATTACCAAGATATAGGGATTTTATCTCATGGTAAATTATGAACACTTTGAATAGTCAAATGGGCAGGAACGTTATTTAAAAAAGGGGTTTGAATTTTAGGCTGAGAAGAAGTGAGCCCGATTTAGGTAAACATAGCCTCATGTTTACACTCTCTGTGACCGATTAAAACCCCCTTTGCCTCATATTATGACTCCAGGCCTTGTATTTATTCCTTGTTTGAAATTAAATTCCTGCCCGTCTAAAAATTCATAAATCCCATAAAGCTGTTTGTAATTGACACCACCATTTGGCATAAATGGGTCATATAAGCTAAAGATCAGGGCATGAGAGAAATATCCATGAGTCTAGTAGTCAATACACATTATAAAGGATTTTTCTGCTCCATTAAAAAAAAATTAAAAAAATAAAACATTCTGACTCTAATATCTATATTTTGGAAAAGGAGGGATGTAGCAATAAATAATAAACAGCGTTGGAATTAGGGCTCCCCAGGCTACAAGAAGATATAAAAACTATATTTTTCCTTAAGAAGACATACTGAATAATATCATATTTTATATGAACAGTATTAATGATTTTATGTCAAGCTGACTCCAATGCATTTCTAATTCCACAATAGGGCCAAACTCTTCATTGAGAATTCCTCCATAACAAGCTGTACCATGCTGGGTCATGTACTACTGTCCCTTTAATTAGGGTGCCCCAGATTGCCATTTTGGATATGGCTTATGATGTTTGCTTGCTTAGTGCATTCTACTTATAATATGTACTGTGTTTTCTTACCCTTAAGACCAATGTACCACTTTGATAAATATTAATAGCAGAAATAGCAAACATTTCATCCCTCTGTGATTTTCAGTTTATGGTCATTGGGGGAGATTTATCAAAACCTGTGCAGAGGAAAACTTGCCCAGTTGCCCATAGCAACCAATCAGATTGCTTCTTTCATTTTTCACAGGCCTTCATAAAAATGAAAGCAGCAAGCTGATTGGTTGCTATGGGCAACTGGGCAAGTTTTCCTCTGCACAGGTTTTGATAAATCTCTCCCAGTGGGAATACTTTAATTCACATCAATTGTACATTTTTGTAACATGCAAAGAGACACTAAGGACAATATACACTGTCCAAAAAAATAAAGGGAAGACTTAAACAACACAATGTAACTCCAAGTCAATCACACTTCTGTGAAATCACACTGTCCACTCAGGAAGCAACACTGATTGACAATCAATTTCACATGCTGTTGGGCAAATGGAACAGACAACAGGTGGAAAGACACCCTCAATAATAGAGTAGTTCTGTAGGTGGTGGCCACAGACCACTTCTCAGTTCCTATGCTTTCTGGATGTTTTGGTCACTCATAATGGCGGTGCTTTCACTCTAGTGGTAGCATGAGATGGAGTCTACAACCCACACAGGTGGCTCAGGTAGTGCAGCTCATCCAAGATGACACATCAATGCGGGCTATGGCCAGAAGGTTTGCTATATCTGTCAGCATAGTGTCCAGAGCATGGAGGCGCTACCAGGAGACAGGCCAGTAAATCAGAGATGTGGAGGAGGCCATAGGAGGGTAACAACCCAGCAGCAGGACCGCTACCTTGTGCAAGGAGGAACAGGAGGAGCACTGCCGGAGCCCTGCAAAATGACCTCCAGCTAGCCACAAATGTGCATGTGTCCACTCAAACGGTCAGACACAGGGTGGTATGAGGGCTCGACGTCCACAGGTAGGGGTTGTGCTTACAGCCCAACACCATGCAGGATGTTTGGCATTTGCTAGAGAACACCAAAATGTGCCACTGGCGCCCTGTGCTCTTCACAGATGAAAGCAGGTTCACACTGAGCACGTGTGACAAACATGACAGAGTCTGGAGACGCCGTGGAGAGCGTTCTGCTGCCTGCAACATCCTCCAACATGACCGGTTTGGCGGTGGGTCAGTAATTGTGGGGGGTGGCATTTCTCACAGCCCTCCATGTGCTTGCCAGAGGTAGCTTGACTGCCATTAGGTACCAAGATAAGATCCTCAGACCCCTTGTGAGACCATATGTTGGTGCGGTTGGACTGGCCCACCCATTCCCCAGACCAAAATCAAAGTTGGATCAGCCTTTAGTGTGGTTTTCCACTTTGATTTTGAGTGTGACTCCATATCCAGACCTCCATGGGTCTATAAATTTGATTTCCATTGACAATATTTGTGTTATTTTGTTGTCAGCACATTCAACTATGTAAATATTAAATATTGTAAATATTAAATATGTAAAAGTATTTCATACGATTAATTCATTCATTGAGGTCCAGGATGTGTTATCTTAGTGTTCCCTTAATTTTTTTGAGCAGTGTATGAAGTACCATATTATTATTTAGAAAATTTTCTTGAGGATTGTTTTTTAAGTGCAAATGACTTGGTCATCGCTTCTAGAGTCATATGAATAGTGTATCTCCAAAATGTTTTTTTCTTCTGGTTTATATCTTTAGGATCCTTACTTTGTACTCAAGCATTTGCACATACAGTATTGGAGGTCATTATCATTGTTGTCTTTGGAAAGTGTGTTTTTAAGTAATTTTTTATTGTCTTTTCCAATGAAAATTTTAAAGATTCATTCTGGTTTTCACAGCTGAGGTTAATGATCCATTTGATTGCTAATGGTATGGAAAAAAAAATCTTTCCTCTTTACCACAACTCAAGCAAACAAAAACATTGCCCATATGTAACTCTGAGTTGTAGTTTTCTCCAAGTTGTCATCGGCAAAGGGGTCTTAAAACTTCCGTTGATTTCAAAGGAGGATTCAGAGAGGAACTTCCTGCCATAAAATCATATGTCACTTTTTGGGAGGAGGTTTCCCATCTTAAATTCAGTGGGAGCACATTTTTTGTGAAATGGTGTGGTTTTTAACATTGAAAACCACCCAGTTAATATCCATGTGAACATGACACAAAGAGCAACAATAAGTTTTAGAGCTTTCTATTTACTGACCATTCTTCACATTCATGAAGAACCTCAAATCCTGGCTTAGATCATTTAGTTTCATTTTTATCTATGTATATCAATTAAATATTTTACCAAGCGCTAGAATGTTGTATTTCTTAAAAGCTAGCTAGCTTTTTTCAATACCTGATCCAAGCAGGGTACATTAGGGCGTGAATTTGCACATGGGAAACTGGGGTACTTCATACTAGTTGGGATGGGCTTAATTGTGGGGCTAATGATCACAGGCATATTACATTACAGCCCATACAATCATTTGTTTAGAGTTCATTCTGCCATAGGCAATATTGATGCTGAAAGGGGTACTCCCGTGGAAAACTTTTTTTTTAAATCAACTGGTGCCAGAAAGTTAAACGGATTTGTAAATCTTAATCCTTCCAATACATTTTATGGGCTGTATACTACAGAGGAAATGGTGCTCTTTGCTGACCTCTGCTGTCCATTTTTGGAAAGTTCCAAAAAAGGACAGCAGAGGTCAGCAGAGAGCACTGTGGTCATGACATCAGAGAAATCCAAAATGAAAGTACCGTATATGCTGGCGTATAAAACGACTGGGCGTATAAGACAACCCCCAACTTTTACAGTTAAAATATAGAGCTTGGGATATACTTGCCAGATAAGACTACCCCTCCTACCGCGATGTACAGTACCTTGTAGTTCCCCCATATTAAGTAGGCAGTATAGTTCCCCCACATTAGGTAGGCAGCATGTTCCCCCACAATAGTAGGCAGCTCCCCCACATTAGGTCGGCAGCTCCCCCCCACAATAGTAGGCAGCTCCCCCCACAATAGTTGGCAGCTCCCCCCACAATAGTAGATAGCTCCCCCCACAATAGTAGGCAGCTCCCCCCACAATAGTAGGCAGCTCCCCCCCCACAATCGTAGGCAGCAACCCTCCCCCAAAATAGTAGGCAGTTCCCCCACAATAGTAGGCAGCTCCCCTCCCCCACAATAGTAGCCAGCTCCCTCCCCCACAATAGTAGGCAGTTCCCCCACAATAGGAGGCAGCTCCCCCCACAATAGTAGGCAGCTCCCCCCCACAATAGTAGGCAGCTCCCCCCACAATAGTAGGCAGCTCCCCCCCACAATTGTAGGTAGCAACCCTCCCCCAAAATAGTAGGCAGTTCCCCCACAATAGTAGGCAGCTCCCCTCCCCCACAATAGTAGGCAGCTCCCTCCCCCACAATAGTAGGCCGTTCCCCCACAATAGTAGGCAGCTCCCTCCCCCACAATAGTAGGCAGCTCCACCCACATTAGTAGGCAGCTCCCCCCACAGACATACAACTTCCAGCCATATAGAGTGTATGGCTGGAGGCTGTATGTCTGTGTACTGCCCCCCCACAGTGTTCCGGTCACTGCTCCTCCGGCCCGGGGTCACAATCTACTGCTATGGCCTATGGGCCTTAGCAGCAGTCCTGGGACCGGAGGAGCAGTGATCGGAACACTGTAGATGACGCGCCGCCGGTCACTCACCAGGCCCCGGCCGGCACGCGTCCTCCTGCGGTCCTCCTGCGCCTCTATGGTTGTACGCACGGGATGTCACTGACATCCCGTGCGTACAACCATAGAGAGGTGGAGAAGTGCAGAAGGACCAGAGGAAGACCGCAGGAGGACCAGAGGAGGACGCACGGCGGCCGGGGAAGGGTTAGTGACCCGCGGACATCCTTATGTCCAGAAAAGATTTTTCGGGACACAGGGATGCCCGGCATAGGAATACTTATGATGATCTGCCCGGGCCGGCTCCTGTGTTCGGCTGCAGGCGGGGCCGGCCAGAGCATGTAAAAATAAATTTATGTATGCTAAAAACCAGGGTGCCTCCAGCTGTTGTGAAACTACAACTACCAACATGCCCGGACAGCCTTTGCCGGTCCGGGCATTCTGGGAGTTGTAGTTTCACAACAGCTGGAGGCACCCTGATTTTTAAGTATTCAGTTATTAGTTTGCACATGCTCTGGCCGGCCTTCGCCTGCAGCCGCACACAGGAGCTGGCGCGGGCAGATAATCATAAGTATTCCTATGCCGGACCCCAAAATTCGGGGTTAAAAGGTCGTCTTATACGCAGGGATATACGGTAATTTCTTTTGTAGTATATAGCTCCTAAAAAGTACTGGAAGGATTAAGATTTTTTTTAATAGAAGTAATTTATAAATCTGTTTAACTTTCTGGCACCAGTTGATTTAAAAATAAAAAGTTTTTAGAACCCTCACTGTAGGTAGGGTCCCCCTTTTAGGTAGTTTGCCCCCCCCCCCCAATCGCATATAAAGGACTGTCCTGTGGGTAGATTGCCCTTGTAGGTGGACTCCCTTTTAGTAAACTTATCTAAGGTAGGTAGGACCCCCTTGTAGGAAATTTATCCTAGGTAGGCAAGTAGGGTCCCTTCCAGGAAAATTGTCCCAGGTAACTAGGACCCCCTTGTAGCAAGATTTTCCCTGGTACCCCATGTTGGATACAGCCGCCATCAGTGCTGTATCAACATTACCCTGCAATGGAGCCAAAAGAAGGTAATAATGAAAAAAACTAGCTGTATTTACAAGATTCCTGATGATCATTACAATGAGAAATGCGTCGAATCTACAAAATTACCTTATTATACAAGAGTACCTTATTGCAACTGTCTTGGGGAAGGAAAGTGTATGGAGGGTCTGAGCCAAAGACTCAGCATCTGAATGGTCACTCAACCAGCGAACGTTGATACCTGCAGTGGACTTAAAGGGGTTATCCAGGGAAAAACTTTTTTTATATATATATCAACTGGCTCCAGAAAGTTAAACAGATTTTTAAAATATCTTAATCCTTTCAGTACTTATGAGCTTCTGAAGTTGAGTTGTTCTTTTCTGTCTAAGTGCTCTCTGATTACACGTGTCTCTGGAACCGCCCAGTTTAGAAGTAAATCCCCGTAGCAAACTTCTTCTAATCTGTGCAGTTCCCGAGACAAGCAGAGATTGCAGCAGAGAGCACTGTTGCCAGACAGAAAAAAACAACTGAACTTCAGCAGCTGATAATTATTGAAAGGAATAAGCTTTTTTAATAGAAGTAATTTACAAATTTGTTTAACTTTCTGGAGCCTGTTGATATAAAGAAAAAAGTTTTTCCCTGGAATACCTCTTTAACCCCTTAACGACACAGGATGTATATTTACGCCCTGCGCCGTCTCCCGCGATATGAAGCGGGATCGCGCCGCGATCCCGTATCATATCGCATCGGTCCCGGCGCTCATCAACGGCCGGGACCCACGGCTAATACCACACATCGCCGATCGCGGTGATGTGCGGTATTAACCCTTTAGAAGCGGCGGTCAAAGCTGACCGCCGCTTTTAAAGTGAAAGTGAAAGTGACCCGGCTGCACAGATGGGCTGTTCGGGACCGCCGCGGTGAAATCGCGGCATCCCGAACAGCTGACCGGACACTGGGAGGACCCTTACCTGCCTCCTCGGTGTCCGATCGGCGAATGACTGCTCCGTGCCTGAGATCCAGGCAGGAGCAGTCAAGCGCCGATAACACTGATCACAGGCGTGTTAATACACGCCTGTGATCTGTGTAAAAGATCAGTGTGTGCAGTGTTATAGGTCCCTATGGGACCTATAACACTGCAAAAATTTAAAAAAAAAGTGTTAATAAAGGTCATTTAACCCCTTCCCTAATAAAAGTTTGAATCACCCCCCTTTTCCCATAAAAAAAATAAAACAGTGTAAAAAAAATAAATAAATAAACATATGTGGTATCACCGCGTGTGTAAATGTCCGAACTATAAAAATATATCATTAATTAAACCGCACGGTCAATGGCGTACGCGCAAAAAAATTCCAAAGTCCAAAAAAGCTTATTTTGGTCACTTTTTATACCATTAAAAAATGAATAAAAAGTGATCAAAAAGTTCGATCAAAACAAAAATCATACCCATAAAAACTTCAGATCACGGCGCAAAAATGAGTCATCAAACCGCCCTGTACGTGGAAAAATAAAAAAGTTATAGGGGTCAGAAGATGACATTTTTAAACGTATAAATTTTCCTGCATGTAGTTATGATTTTTTCCAGAAGTGCCACAAAATCAAACCTATATAAATAGGGTACCATTTTAACCGTATGGACCTACAGAATAATTATAAGGTGTAATTTTTACCGAAATATGCACTGTGTAGAAACGGAAGCCCCCAAAAGTTACAAAATGGCGTTTTTTCTTCGATTTTGTCGCACAATGATTTTTTTTTCCGTTTTGTCGTGCATTTTTGGGTAAAATGACTAATGTCACTGCAAAGTAGAATTGGCGACGCAAAAAATAAGCCATAATATGGATTTTTAGGTGGAAAATTGAAAGGGTTATGAATTTTTAAAAGGTAAGGAGGAAAAAACGAAAGTGCAAAAATGGAAAAACCCTGAGTCCTTAAGGGGTTAATCACGGCATGCTGAAGCAAGTTCAGGACCTCAGGTTTACTCTTTCCCCTTTTACAACAGTGTGTGATAATGAGTAGTACCAATATTCTGTGTGGGGCTGTTAATGCTGGCTATTATTGCATGGAAAGTTAACAGCGTGTATATAACAAGTGCCAGACCTCTGCACAAAGTGTTTTTTTTAACTCGGTACCTCATAGGAACTGAATTATTTGTGGACTGGGGAATATATTTTTGCATAAACTGTCTTATATGCATATGCCATTTATTGATGGAGCCTTCTAATGTTAACGATACCATCTGTGGACTGCATCAGGCACAGCCCTCTACAGAACATTAGTAGAAGTACACTATCTATCCCCATATGCACTTTATATATAGAGCACTTTATATGGCGGATGAGTCTCTTTCACATTTTGTTGGAAGTTTTATATGCAATTAATAAAAAGCATAAAAGCAGTATTTGTAATGTCTCACAATTACCAGTGCAAGATAGATAGATAGGTAGGTTGTAAGCTGTAAAAGTAGATGGGAAGTTTGGTAGGTTGTTATAAAATTTACTAGGTAGGCAGTAGGTCTGGATGATATGTAGGTAATACATTTGGTTGGTAGGAGGATAGGTTTGATAGGTAGATTGAAGTCGTGGCAGGCAGTGGTTAGTTTTGGAAGGTAAGTCAAGTAGTACATTTGGTAGGTATTTTGGTTTGTAGGAAGGTACGTACATAGTTCTGTAGGTAGGTAGCTTGTTTGACTTGTAGGTAGGTTTTTTGACTGATAGGTAAGTAGGTTGGTTGGTATGTACTTTGATTGGATGCACTGGCTTAAAGTGACAAAGTGAGAGTGCACCTTAGTAATAATGATCTTGGACACAGGCAGGTAATGGTTGAAGCAGCCCACCACAGGCCATACTTCCCCCCTCATTCTCTCATTTTTCATCAGTTAGTGGTTGTAGGAGGAAATACCAAAAAAAAAAAAAATAATAAACATAGTTTTGAAGTCATGAAGCAGAGTAAAAAGGTATGTGAGAAATTTCCTTTCCACAATTTTATATTCCTGCCTCATCATTCCACAACATTTTCTTATTTCATTGCGTTGGTTATGACCTGAAAAGCGTAGAAGAATCTAGAGAGATGTAGATTTAGACCAATTGACCATCAAAAGACGAGATACCACTCAAATATATTTATAATAATTGTAACATACAGTTACATATTATTGTTTTCAATCTGCTTAACCTTTTCCAGGGGATAGAAACATCACAGCATAGAATGTAAGCAAATGACACAGCGGTGGCACCTATCGGCTATATGTACGTCACTCACATGATTAAATAACTGACAAAATACGTGTGTCGATGGTTAACCAGGAGGCTCTAAATTCTGTCCTACTTTCTGTGTGGCACTGCTAATGAATACCCCAGGCAGAGCTGCTCCACTCATTATGCCACGTGAATAAATTTCAATACATTTTACCAGGTTGGGAATTCATAACATAAGGAGACTTCTAAACATCTGGGGCTAAATGTATTTAATCTGTAACCATTGCTTTTGAAATATAGATCACTTTTATAAGGTTAAGACTAAGAATGAAGATGGGTCTTCAACTCTCATACTTCTCCCTGGTATTTATAATGTTAATTCTTGCGATCACTTCATTGCCAAGCATGTGGGCATCTCTCTAATTAGGACATAACCGTGATTATGGATGTTTAATGCAATTCCAGGCACCTGCTTCGAAGGCTTAATTAATAGCTTCATTACAAGGTAAGTGCCACCATATTGCTGCAGATCAGGTTGTGCTCCGGAGATGCAGGTGTATGGTTAGGAATAGGACACAGAATAATTTCCATTTATATTATGTTCTGTTTTTGTGAAATTTCCCTGTACATCACTAATTTGCAATACACATTTTCATATGCGACGTCTGGAGCAGAAAAAAGGAGGTCAATTGGAGAAAAACAGCATAAACTGGGTAATAAAAAAAGCCATAACTAGTGCATGCATCATCTTGGAAAAAACTGCCACTGACCCAAAGATTGTACCCAAAGTGAGGACAAAAAAAAAATTCCCTATTGATTTCTAGCTAACACGTAAACAGAGTGTTTTTTTTTTTAGCACTTAAAAAAGCAGAACTTTTTTTTGTATGCCTGATTGCGGGGGTCCCACCGCTGCCACGCCCCTCCCATAGGCTTGCATTGAGGGGGCAGAGCATGAGGTCACACGGGGGCGGATCTGTGACGTCACAATGCTGCGGCCCCGTGATCGCCAGTAATCAGACCCGGAGCGAACATGCTCCGGGGACTGATTGTAACCGGGTGCTGCGTGTAAGATCATGGGGGTCCCCAGTGGCAGGACCCCCGCGATCAGGCATCTTATCCCCTATCCTTTGGATAGGGGATAAGATGTCTTAGCGCCGAAGTACCCCTTTAAAGCATTAATAGGCAGCACAAAAAAATGGCAATCTGGTCATCCAAGGTACAATAATTAGAATACATCACATATTTACAGTAGTCAGATAAATGCAAGAGATTATTTCTTACCAAGTGGTAACAACCTGTATTATATGTGTACCCAAGGTATGCAACCTGTATAGCTTGCTACCGATGGTCCCTACAGGCAAGAGGGCTTACTGCTACCTTCAACAACACAATAGAGCTCTCCACTAGTAAATCACATGTATTGTAATGTTCATTCCCATCTATATCTCTCAATTACTGGAGGATTGGTGCTTCCCTGAAGCCTTTCCCGGAGAGCTGCGATTGATGTGTCCTATGATTTATATATTATTTTCTTCATATAATCAGTTGAAAAATAAGGGGCCACTCACTGTTCTTGCACAGAAACCCCTGTTGCTAGTGTTTGCAGTGTTTGCATTCTTATAATAAAACCACTGTCAGGATTTCTGTTTATTCTTCTGATGTGGATGGTGGAACATATATTTTTAACAGTGTACTTAAATGCTTGTATGCCCATGTCTATTGGTATATCACAGCATAAAATACAGATCATCTGAGATGTCAGCATTATATTCTGATTTGCATTATGTCAGATTACCCCGGCAGTCTAAGGGCAAATTCAAATGTACAGGATCTGCTGTTCAACTATTTAGTTTACTCTGTACATATCTATCTATCTATCTATCTATCTATCTATCTATACGTAGTTGGCATGTAAAGAAATACTCACTATTACCCAGTGCCTCGAATGATCAATAGTTTAGCTTCATGGTTCTCTATTCTCTTTTCTCTTCTTTTCTCCTCCTAAATATCTCCATTAGTCAGGGATACTTACTGCATACTACAAAAAGTAGATTGGAAATAGTGCAACAGACTATTATATGGGAGGGTAATAGTGATGAAAGTTCTGTGACTTAGACACCGTAGTTTCTCTAAACTTTGCATTGATCACTAGTGATGAGTGGCAGGGGCCATATTTGAATTTGCGATATTTCGCAAATATATGGACGAATATTCGTCCTATGTTTGCAAAATTCACATATTTGCTATGTTCGTTCCCTTTTTTTTCCTGCAAAAATTTGTAATTAAATTTGCATAGTGCGCATGCACGATTATATCTTTCACCTAGAAGAAGTGTTCAGTGTCCAGTCTGGAAGTGGCGATATTTGCATAAATATTCACATAAATATTTGCAAACAAAAATGCATATTCATCATTACCAATATATATCACTATATTCAAAATATTTGCGAAATCGCGAAGTGCCGATATTTGCTGTAAACATTTCCATTTCGAATATTCACGCTTAGCACTATTGATCATAGTACAAGCTAATTTAAAAACCTTTCTAATATATCAAAACAGACAAAAAAAATTGTTTCCACACTGTAGAAAATACCGCCACACTCACCTGATGTGGTAAAAGCCCTTTTATTCAGTACAGGCAGTCACGATAACAGGTATGGTACAAACAGTACATAACGACTGAGGCAGTATGTGTAGTGCTCGTACCGTGCCTGTTATCGTGACTGCCTGTACTAAAAGAAGTTTTAACTGCAGTTTTTTTCCCAGTGTGGATTCTTTCATACATCAACTATTTCTGTAGAACTGCTAGCTATATTCTTACCTAGTGGCATATGTGCTAAAATTGCTTTTTTCTCTTGTGATCGAGCTTTTTCTCTGTCGGGTCTGTCAGGCGCTGTCTGCACCAATCTCTCGGAGCCACCTACCTAGCTAATAAGGTGGGGCAACATTACTGGCTAATATTTGGAGGGAAGGGGCTACTTACCAACCTAATATTACTAAAATTTGGGGCTACCTAATTAATGGGGGTTTACTTCCTGGTCTACTTAATGTGGACCTACCTATTAAATGGGAGTCTAGCTATTTACCAACTGGTAGTCTACCTACCTACTTTGTAGGGGTTCAACCTATTTATTAAATTGGGGAGGTATACATCACTATTTGGGGCACAAAATAATACTTTAACTGTATGGGGCACAAAAAGGGGCACTATTATTGTTGACACACATCTATTCCGGCTGAGTGTAAGTCTGCTCTTGAGTGTGTGATTCTTTTTGTGTTGAAGGTATGCTTTAATATTAGGAGTGGTACGCGACGTGATCAAATACTGCAGTGTTATTTCTTCAATTGGGGGGGGGGGGGGGGGGGGCTAATACAGTCCAGTACATTTTGTACAAGCTTGAGATATATATCCCTCAGTGTGTTGATGTCAGGATGGTTTCTGAATACAGGCCTTACAGACTGACATGTAACAGTGTTAAAGCTATAATTAAACTTAAAAAAGGGTAATTATTTTAAAAAATAAAACTTGTCCAGACAGTGGAAGTCAATGGCATTAAGTTAGACTTTCAGGCTGGCCGGTCGGCAGGTCTGACTTTTCGGTGCATAGACGTTTATAGAAAAAAGGATTAAATTGATTGACAGCAGGAAAGAGAGTAATGTGCTGCCGCAGAGGATTTATAACTAGCGATCACAACTTTAAAACAGTGTTTTTTCCCCAGAACATGGTCCCAAGTTCATCAGAGAACTCTCACTTTTACTATAGAGATGACAAACTTATTTCTGCCTGCTTGGCATGAGGAAAGGCATAACAAGCAACAACTCCTGCCAAGAATATACAGAAAGTGAACTTCCAAGGCTGTCCAGTGCCACATTGATCTTCTACATTACTCCATCAGGAGATAGAAAGGGGAAGTAATCATGGGCTATTCTGCCATCTTACCCGACTATCAGTGCCACACTGCAATACTAATGGAGTATGAAATTCAATTTGTCTATCTACTTGTAAATCTCCACAAATGTGGAGCTTTTATGACAAAGTAGAAATGAGCTTATCTGTATTGTGAACTAAACTGACATGGAAAATACTTCCAATATCTGATATACTTTACTCTTGTTTGCATCATCTAAAAATGATATTTTGATTTGTAGTTATGAATCTGATCTACAAGGCTGATTGTCTTGAAGATTAAGTTTAATAGGCAAAATCGTCTTTTTAAACTTGCCTGTATCATTTCAGTGTACTAGCTCTTAAGCTGTCAACCCCTTGTATGCAATTTGACTGTCTTTGGAGAATGAGGCTGGATAAAGATGGAACAGATGAGCTAGCATTTTCCGTAGCTGATTAGGTTATCCCCTACAATTTTCTGTTTGACCTACAGGATGTGTCTGATACTACAGCTGGAAACGACACCATTAAATTGCGACATTTCGTTCTCGTTTCACATTAAATTTAATATGTGCTATCTAGCTCACCTTTCATACTTCAATTGCTGTGCAGTACAGATCTGCTTCCTATTTAAAATGTTAAGATTCCGTAAGAACGTCTGATCCTACTGTCAAAAAATATAATTGAAAGGAAACATGTTTAAGCCACGTAAAATTTTGTCTTTTAGGGTTTGTCCAACCTTTTAAAACCGATGGTCTATTTTTAAAGATGGACCACCATTATCAGATCAGATCAGATTCAACACAGCCTCCTCAATGTTTACTGATGATAGTTCTGCAATCGCTATATTTTTAGTAGTAATAAAAAACCACCTACACAGCTGTAGTGGGGGAAAATAATATAGTGTTAAATTTCATGGGTATTATCACACAGAGCAGATTTGTTGAAGCAACTGTTGTCAAACAGAGTTTGCAGAAATCCATTTGTGTCCCACCAAAACTATCCCATTTAGAAACAGTAAATGGAATTTATCAGTTGCGTGTGAATATATCCAAAAGGTTGGAACAATTGTGTTGTTCATAACCTTATTAAAAAATATGGCTGAAAATAAGACTTAAAAGGAATAAAACAAAACTGTGGAAACACTACCTCAAATGGCATGACCTACTGCTGGGGCAAACTTGGTGCAGTACTAGACTGTCTAGTTTAAAGGGGTATTCTGGGCAAAAACATTTTATCCAATATCCATAGGATAGGGGATAAGATGTCTGATCGCAGGTGCCCCGATGCTGAGACCCCCCACGTTCTCCCTGCAGCACCCACATTCTACGCGGGTGCTGATTGTCCAGTTTCGGAAACCTCCGGGTTTCCGGGAATGGGGACATGATGTCACGCCACGCCCCCTCCATACATGTCTATGGGAGGGCGTGGCATGACGTCACGTCCCCAGTCCCGGAAACCCAGAGGCGATGAGACATCTTATCCCCTATCCTTTGGATAGGGAATAAAATGTTTTTGCCCGGAAAAACCCTTTTAAGATTACACTGTCTATGTATTGTCCTCTCATAAACTCATAAAGCAGAAGTGTCCTACTTGTGCCCTATAGTCTTTCTAATCACATGGCTAATGACAAGACAACTAGATGACATGATGAGACTGTCACAGCTTCTTTAGATTATTGTTTGTAACACTGTTTAAAATAAATGTAATAAAATATGTAAAATAATACTTATAATGTTATTCTTCTGTCTTAGTTATAGTTCTTTCTTTTTATTCATACATTCTTAAGCTTCAGTAAACCGTACATTGAAAAGTTCTGAATGCCAGGGAGGCATGAATCTATTATGTTCTAAATATTTTTCCTTTTTCTAGTACCACTAGTTGGTTAACATAGATTGACCTCTATTAATACATAAGAAGTATTTATATAGACTGTCAAGCCATGTGACCTTTGATGACAGGCACAGCTGGAAGCAGATTTGTTCCACAGTCTTTTAATAGGAATAAACTCTCATTAAGTCTTTTATTTGCCAAAGCAAATCTTATTAAAAATGACACACAGGAACATGAGCGTGTGGCGACAATTGTTATACACCTTTACTGAAAAAGAGAATTAATACTGAAACTACAACAAGCAACAGTATTAAGTCCATTCACTATCTACACTTACAGTAGCTTTACAAAATCTAGGGTCCTTGGAGAACGTGCATGCAAACCTGCAAAAGCATATACCGTATTTTTCGCCATATAAGACGCACCCAATTTTAAAGGCTGAAAATCTAGAAAAAAAAGATTCTGAACCTTCAACCTGCGGACCTCCACATGTTGCAAAACTACAACTCCCAGCATGCCAGGACTTGTAGTTTTGCAACATCTGGAGGTCCGCAGGTTGAAGACCACTGGTATAGGAGGTAATACTCATGTGTCCCCGCTGCTCCGGACTACTCACCGCTGCCATGGATGTCACCCTCCATCGCTGTCGCCGCGTCCCCGGGGTGTCCCCGTCACTCAGAAATGTCTCTGCTCGCTCTCCGTCACCGCCATCACGTCGCTACGCACGCCGCTCCTATTGGATGACGGGACGGCATGCGCGACGACGTGATGACGTCGAAGGAGAGTGCGGGCCATGCAGGGGATCCCGGCATGGAGCAGACACCGAGGAGGCAGGTAAGGTCCCTCCCGGTGTCCCGTAAGCTGTTTGGGACGCCGCGATTTCACCGGTCCCGAACAGCCTGACTGAGCAGCCGGGTTAGTGTCACTTTCGCTTCAGACGTGGTGGTCAGCTTTGATTGACGCTTCTGAAGGGTTAATACAGGGCAACATCAGTGATGTCTTGTATTAGCCGCGGGTCCCGGCTGTTGATGGCCGCAGGGACCGCCGCGATAGGACAGGGTTTTAATGTGTATTCGCCGGATAAGACGCACCAACTTTTCCCCCCAGTTTTGGTAGGTTAACTTATGGTAAAATGGTAAATACATGGATCAAAGGTAACAAAAATGTCCGGTCTCTTAAGTATAATGTAAACAAAATATTTATATTTAGAGTCCGATATACATTTGAAGGGATTCTGTCAGAAGCAGTTTACATTCCAAACAGCTGACACTGTTAGATGAGATGAGAGGGCAAGGAGAAACATGGTACCTTTCATATATCTATCCGTGTCTCCTCAACTTGGAAACACCTTTTTGACACTTGGCACCAGAGATTAAAACCATTTGGAAAATTAGTTGTAGCAGAAAAATTCCCTTTAGGGGTTGTCTCATGAAGACCAAACCTTGAAATTACGCTATACTCAAGCATACTGTACATGGCTGCCCAGAGTCTTCCAAAGTGTTTTGTTTACCTAATGTTTTCAGTTATCACTAAACAAGGCAGTATAGCTTTTAATGCCCTCTCTGGCATCCATTACTCAAGGCATATGTTCCATCAGCCTATCTATAGCTACAGTATGAATGGGCCACATTTACCAAAGTAGGATCCACTGAAACTCAACAGCTCAGACTCCTACAAATGGTGAATTTAGGATGTTTGCTCAGTTTTGTGGAAAACCCTCACTAAGCAATATTACAGAAGGTTGTGCAGCTGCATTTGTGTTTTATTTACTATAAAATGGTCATGTGAAAATGCCAAAATGCTGTAAAAACAATGCAGTAGAAATGCAATGTATGAACAAAGCCTAAAGATTTCAAAACTTTATGAAACATCTCAACTGTAATTATAAGGGAAATCATTTTGCCTCATAACAACATTTCTCTAAAAATGCATAACAAAATAAATAACAAAACATCAAAACTGCACATTATAAACCCACATATTAGTCACCTGACTAAACTCCAGCACTAGAAGCCTGACTAGGTGAACTATTGCAAAGTCAGAGGATTCATGATCAATGTAGGGAGCAGTAATGGTATTGCAAACAAAAATCTCATGCCTGCAACATCAGCTAAAATAGGTAAGCACATGGCGTACACAAGAATGTCTACATTATTCTCTAATAATATCCTATGCTGCACTATATAAGCAAAAATCCCAAAGTGCTTCTTTTCAAAGACATACAAGTAAGAACAAGTCTTTTGAATGTGATGATGAGAAGCGGCTAAACAAAAAAACTTCAACTTGTTTATATGTGAATGCTAGTCAGAATGTTCCAAGCTACCAGCCTGTCTCAGATTATTCAGGTCCATAATTTGAATCCAAATTAGTGCAGAGTCAATGGCAAGAAGGCATGGCTGCTCTCAAGATCCAAGTTAGGCTGTTCTCTAACCCTTACCGCATGTTAATTAGATTTGTGAAAAAATACGTTGATAAGGGAAATTCAATCCATAAACTTCATATGTAGGCACCTTAAGAGTTCCCATTATTATTATTATTATTATTTTCAATAATTTTTTATTGAAAATTTTTGAAATACAAACAGGCTGCAAGCATAGATGGTTCAATGCCCAAGGGGCTACCTGACAGTGAAGTAGAATATTAACAATAAGTTGCAGCCTGTGTAACAAAATAAAATATAACAAACAGAACATGTGGTGATGCAAGTACAAGCTTGGGCTAGTGCAATAAATACATATCCGTACAGCAAGACTATTATATGTCATCTGAGCGTGTTCCGACTAACAAAGAACAAGGGTCGAGTGGTTACATTCAGGACTTGTAGCCTCTGGTGAGCGTGTGGTGTGTAGGAAAGGTAGTAAAATAAAAAAGGTGTTTAAATAAGAAAGAGTTTAAATGTCTATACAGTAAGACGATTCCATCCAACATTGCCATCTGGCAGCACTAAATGCGGTATATATCTTCTTGATCCTAAAGCTAATATCTTTTCAAATGAGTAAGTTGTGTTGATCTTGCTAACTAAAAGTTCTCCAGAATGCACGTTTGAAGATTTCCAGTGGCTAACAAGTGCAGTATTGGCAAGGAAACAAACTATGCAATAAAAATCCCTGGAATTTCCAGGCAGGCATTGTAGGCCAAGAGATAATAACATAGATTGAGGGGTGAGAGGCACATCAGTGCCCACTAGCTCTTTCAATAGTTGTTTGCACAAAGTCCAGAAGGAGCAAACCAGCAGACATATGTGTAATTGTCACGATGCCGGCTGGCAGGAGGTGGATCCTCTGTGCCAGAGAGGGATTGGCGAGGACCGCGCTAGTGGACCGGTTCTAAGCCACTACAGGTTTTCACCAGAGCCCGCCGCAAAGCGGGATGGTCTTGCTGCGGCGGTAGTGACCAGGTCGTATCCACTAGCAACGGCTCACCTCTCTGACTGCTGAAGATACTGAAGATAGGCGAGGTACAAGGGAGTAGGCAGAAGCAAGGTCGGACGTAGCAGAAGGTCGAGGCAGGCAGCAAGGATCGTAGTCAGGGGCAACGGCAGGAGGTCAGGAACACGGGCTAGGAACAGACAAGAGAACGCTTTCACTAGGCACTAAGGCAACAAGATCCGGCAAGGGAGTGCAGGGGAAGTGAGGTAATATAGGGAAGTACACAGGTGATCACACTAATTGGTAATTGGGAAGATTGGGCCAGGCACCAACATTGGTGCACTGGCCCTTTAAATTGCAGAGACCCGGCGCGCGCGCGCCCTAGGGAGCGGGGCCGCGCGCGCCGGGACAGGACCGACGGAGAGCGAGTCAGGTACGGGGACCGGGGTGCGCATCGCGAGCGGGCGCCACTCGCATCGCGAATCGCATCCCGGCTGGAGGCGGTACCGCAGCGCACCCGGTCAGTGGATCTGACCGGGGCGCTGCAGCAACGAGGATGAGGCGAGCGCTCCGGGGAGGAACGGGGACCCGGAGCGCTCGGCGTAACAGTACCCCCCCCCCCTTGGGTCTCCCCCTCTTCTTGGGGCCAAAGAACCTGAGGAAAAAAAAGTCAATTTTTCCGTGATGAGGTCCGATGCACATTAGGAGGGGTTCTGTGCGGAAACGCATGAGACAGTCCAATCTTTTATTGTTAATACAATAGATGTAGAGGGGTCTGGCGAGACTGGTCACAGGGACGTAGAACCTGTTGATAAGAGAGGCCAAAAAAAAATTTCCTGCAGATCCGGAATCCAAGGAGACCATAGTAGAGAAGGAGAAGGTAGAGGCAGATATCCGCACAGGCACAGTAAGGCGTGGAGAAGCAGAGTTGACATCAAAAACTGTGTCACCTTTGTGCGGAGTCAGCGTACGTCTTTCCAGGCGGGGAGGACGGATAGGACAATCCTTCAGGAAGTGTTCGGTACCGGCATAGTACAGGCAAAGATTCTCCATGCGGCGTCGTGTCCTCTCTTGAGGTGTCAAGCGAGACCGGTCAACTTGCATAGCCTCCGCGGCGGGAAGCACAGGAACGGATTGCAGAGGACCAGAGGAGAGAGGAGCCGGGGAGAAAAAACGCTTCGTGCGAACAAAGTCCATATCCAGGCGGAGCTCCAGACGCCATCCGGAAGAACGCATGTCAATGCGAGTGGCAAGATGAATGAGTTCATGTAGGTCAGCAGGAGTCTCTCGTGCGGCCAGAACATCTTTAATGTTGCTGGATAGGCCTTTTTTAAAGGTCGCGCAGAGAACCTCACTATTCCAGGACAACTCGTAAGCAAGAGCACGGAACTGAATGGCGTACTCGCCAATGGAAGAAACACCCTGTTCCAGGTTCAGCAGGGCAATCTCGGCAGAAGAAGCTCGGGCAGGCTCCTCGAAGACACCACGGACCTCAGCGAAGAAGGACTGGACTGTGGCTGTGGCAGAATCATTGCGGTCCCCATCAAACTTGTCCGGCAGGGACAAGCAGGGGTTAAGAACGGCCGGTTGCTGCGGAGGAGTTGCAGGAGCCGGCGGAGGAGATGGTTGTTGCAGCTGTAGCTGTGACTGAAGTTGCTGTATCTGCGGCAGCAGCTGCTGTGACTGAAGTTGCTGTATCTGCGGCAGCAGCTGCTGTAACTGTGACTGAAGACGCTGTGTCTCGGAGATCAAGTATGCCAGCTGTTGATCTCGTTGGGCGATCTTTACGCCAAATTTGTCCGGCAGGGACAAGCAGGGGTTAGGAACGGCCGGTTGCTGCGGAGGAGTTGCAGGAGCCGGCGGAGGAGATGGTAGTTGCAGCTGTAGCTGTTGCAGTATCTGCAGCTGCTGTATCTGTGACTGAATACGCAGTGCCTCGGAGGTCAAGTATGCCAGCTGTTGATCTCGTTGGGCGATCTTTAGGGCTAGCTGGGCGACCAGTGTAGGATCTTCAGCGGGATCCATGGCCGGATCTACTGTCACGATGCCGGCTGGCAGGAGGTGGATCCTCTGTGCCAGAGAGGGATTGGCGAGGACCGCGCTAGTGGACCGGTTCTAAGCCACTACAGGTTTTCACCAGAGCCCGCCGCAAAGCGGGATGGTCTTGCTGCGGCGGTAGTGACCAGGTCGTATCCACTAGCAACGGCTCACCTCTCTGACTGCTGAAGATACTGAAGATAGGCGAGGTACAAGGGAGTAGGCAGAAGCAAGGTCGGACGTAGCAGAAGGTCGAGGCAGGCAGCAAGGATCGTAGTCAGGGGCAACGGCAGGAGGTCAGGAACACGGGCTAGGAACAGACAAGGGAACGCTTTCACTAGGCACTAAGGCAACAAGATCCGGCAAGGGAGTGCAGGGGAAGTGAGGTAATATAGGGAAGTACACAGGTGATCACACTAATTGGTAATTGGGAAGATTGGGCCAGGCACCAACATTGGTGCACTGGCCCTTTAAATTGCAGAGACCCGGCGCGCGCGCGCCCTAGGGAGCGGGGCCGCGCGCGCCGGGACAGGACCGACGGAGAGCGAGTCAGGTACGGGGACCGGGGTGCGCATCGCGAGCGGGCGCCACCCGCATCGCGAATCGCATCCCGGCTGGAGGCGGTACCGCAGCGCACCCGGTCAGTGGATCTGACCGGGGCGCTGCAGCAACGAGGATGAGGCGAGCGCTCCGGGGAGGAACGGGGACCCGGAGCGCTCGGCGTAACAGTAATGGTGTGTCATGTGCGCCACAACCGCGCCAACATAAGTTTGAGATTTTCTCGTAAATACAGGAAAGTTTATCAGGTGTGTAATACCAACGTACTACTGTTTTAAAAGCTGATTCCAAATGGGAGGAACATTGAAAAGCATTGTGTATGGATTTAAAAGTGTGCTCCCATTCAGCCACTGGAAATACCCAATGCAGGTCTTTTTCCCAATAGCACTGTGGGTGTGTTTTTGTAAAGGAGTTGTCTTGTGCAAGGGTGTGATATAAAAGTTTCAAGCCTTTGAGGGGAGAGGAAATGAGGCGGAGTACATTGTAGTCCACCCTGGAGGAGCTAGTTTGTAGAAAGTGACCTGTAAGTATGTGTAAAAAACCGTGGGGGGCAGTGAATAGGTGGATTTCAGGTCTTGAAATGTTCTAATGGTAAGGGTCTCGTTAAGCATGCGGGTGTGTGTAATTCCCCTGAGCGATCCACCCAGATAAATCCAAATCCATAATGGAGGCTAGGGGGTTGTTAATTTCAGCATGGGCCTCCAGTATTTTGTCCCCATAGCCTACCTCCTTGTCTGAAGCACCTGCTGTGGGTTCTGCGTGTGGCCGTGCAGGACTTACCGCCGGAGATCCAGCATCTGCATGTAATGGCGAAGTTGCGGAGGAGAAGGGGGAGGACTGCCAACCTCTTCTGTACTGTGGCCTCGGCAGAGTGTGGCTGTCGCCGTTCCCAAGGAGCCCATTGAGTACGGGGACTTCCGTGCGGTATGCAGGGCCTGGTCCGAGGACGCTCAGTGTTGTAGAGGAGGTGAGAGAGAGGCATGACTCTGCAGATCTGATCTGCCAGCAATCTGAGGAGACTGCACAGGTGAGGTGCAGGCACCATTTTGTCTGGAGGTTCCCCCGAAGAGCAAAGCTGAATTTCTTCAGCAAGCCCAGTTTTGTTTGCTTTCTCTTCTTCGTTGGCATTTTCAGCAGTTGTTCAGTGAGTGTGGGTGACAAAATCAGCCAGTTAAATGCTGTGTAGAGGTTGTTTTGATGTGCTTAATGGCAGAGCTCCGTTAGTGTGCGACCATGCAGCCCAGCAGCCAGACCACTCCCCCAAGAGCTCCCATTATTAAAACTCTAGTTCTAGGTATTATTTTACAAATCACTTATCCGATATTGTAAATGTTATTTTTTTTTGCATTACTAATACTATTTGTATTGTGCCCTGTTAGAAAGGATTTTTTCTTTTCTACATGCTGACAGACATTTTTTGACCTGAATACACTTTTTCTAATGACAAACTAAGTGTTCACTAAATAAAATAAGTGTTCACTGTGCTCCAGATGTGCCTGTCCACCCCATTGAACAGCTAGAGTCAGGAGTATTTCAGAATTCAGGTCTATCCTATGCCCCAAGAATATCATATTGCCGTAGAGACCCCTAACACATAGGATTGCCAATTTGCAGAGATATTGGTAAACCTCATCAATATAGTTTTTCTTATCTCTCCTACTAACAATAATTGAGTTGTTGAGTAAAGAAAACCTTACAAGATTGGCTCCAAGTTACATAATCCCCTTTGAATTGTTCACCCTTATTTGATATATCCCAAAATGTACTAAAAAGGAACAATAAAACTCCAAAAGACTGAATACCCTAAATATAAAATACAATAAATTTCAGTGCTATTAACTGACTTAAGTTATGACTAAATATCAATGACACATGCTCCTAGACATGAAAGTTAACTTTTGTTACATGACAGTTGAAATAGCTCTCTGTACTAGAATATGTTCTATAGAGAAATGGAAGGGCTCACATATCTAGATGAAGATAATATACGTATGAGTAGAACATGGGCTACATCTCTCATCTCACTGCCAAAGTGACAACCTAGATTTTCAGCTTGGCCAACCAGACAGTGTGATGCAGAATGTATAAGGAGCTTGTTAGCGGGCCATGCCAGCGAGTACAAAGACTAATAGGCAAGTCATTCTCTAAGAGCTGCCATGTAGCACTTCAGGGACAGAAATGATACCATATTGGAAGCTGTTACCAGGGTAATAAAGCAGTCAATGCAGTTACTTTATAATACAGGTCATATTTACCACAAGGTAATCTAATTATAATATACAGGCTTTGGAGCTTAGAAACTCAATGATGCTTTACAGGCATCTGTATTTCTTTGGCATAAAACAAACTTTTTTTTTATGGTACTTTAGAAGCGCATGATTTGTTAGATACACCCAGTATAACATTGTCATAGTGAATTAAAAACAATTAAAACAATATGTACTGTTTATTATATTAACAAAGTTCTGCTGTGCTATTCATTTCCTAGGTTTACTTTTTATCATATGCCAGGGATATATATAGAGGATATATATTCAGGATCAATAGCATGGTACCAAAGTTCTCCCCACCCCTGCAATAATGGATAACTCTAAGCAGGACAAAACAAAATGGAAGGATATTTATCATTCTTTTCAAACGTATGGCTTTTATATGACATTTTTTTTCTTAACTTACTTTTGCTTACATGCAACCTATTTATCAAATAGTCACGCGACCTTGATAAATAAATTGTATGTAAGCAAAACCTGGGAAACCCGCTTATAAAATAATTTTTTAAAGCAGAAAAGCTTTCCCTTATGTTAATAGCGTTGCTAGAGAGTGACGGGGAGGGGGGGGGGGGGGGGTTGTACCGCAATGGGTGACACCCTGACTGGCCTGCCTGGCACCAAATAGCTGCACTCCAACTATCCTGCAACAACCCATCCACCCTCCTCAGAAATAAAAAATACTATGCCGCACCATGAATATCCATAGTCTGGAGACTTTTTTGTTTAATTTTGAGCCCGGATTTTGTGACATTGGTAGGCGGAGTCTTGCATCGCTGCACTGAGGCCAGAGTTTACATCAGGAAGGAAGACAGCGCAGCACC
Source organism: Hyla sarda (assembly GCF_029499605.1). Lineage (NCBI taxonomy): Eukaryota > Metazoa > Chordata > Amphibia > Anura > Hylidae > Hyla > Hyla sarda. The sequence continues at coordinate 135,964,525 of NC_079195.1, read as the reverse complement.
AACAGGCACATAAACAATAGTGAAGCCACAGAAAATAAATAAAACAACTCGGTACGTTACCCACCCAAAAATGTGCATGAAGCTGTATTACTATGGATGTTAGTTTTTTTAAGGAAAAATTTTTGCGGCACATATGGGTTATTTACGTGGTCTGTAAAAAATTTTACACAAATATTTTTTGCCTTATTCTATTTTAACACAACATTAATTTTAAAATGTTGTGAGTATGCCAGCATGTACTTGTCCTAAAATTAATAACGTGTACAGTATGTATTTTCAACCTTTAAGAGTTATTAGTTATATAATACATTTTTTCTATAATTAACATTAACATTAATGTAGTAGCTTTGTTTCATGATGCAGAACAAGAACAGTTGTTAAAGTGGGTGTTAATTTCCTTTTCTGCAGACGTCTGCACTTTCTGTAAGCCAGGTTGGACCTGGAATACATATGCGACTTTTCTTCATAAATAGCGACTATCACATTTGATAAAAACATGCCCACTGCAAAGTAAAAAATAAATAAAAATACTATGTGAGCAGATTTCAGATATGTGCTTTGGAATAAGCAAAACTCTAAAAGTCGCAGCATGTATAGAAAAGTTGCACATGCATAAGTACGTGCAACTTTTTTACGCAAAAAAAATCTACGGAGGTTGATAGATCTCCTTCATGGTGTCTTTCTTATCTCCTTTCCACAGTTTGTGTACTGATTTCTGTTGACTACTTTGTTAACATTAAAGGGGTATTTTTGCCAAAAAGTTACTTGTCAATTCAAGGAGCCCCCCTCCTTGAATTGACAAGTAACTGTAAAGACCACTGGGACCCCCTGTGATCTCTTGAATGCTGTACTCAGGCATCTCCAACGCTCCAGTAGAATTGCATGGAGGGCATGCTGGCTTCAGCATGCACTCCTCTCAGAGAGCCGGGGTCCATTCAAGAGATCACAGAGGTCCCAGCATTAGACCTCCTGCAATCTGACACTTATTCCCTATCTTGTGGATACCACACAATCTCCCCACACAATAACACATGGGATAGGACCAATCTTGACGTGCATTGGCTGCTTCCATGACACATCCTTGTTTTTTATACAGATTTCTTTTGGTATTATGGCATCTTAACAGGGTATATCATATCTGCTATGTGAGCTATCTAATTTTCTGAAATTGACTTAAAGAGGACCTGTTTCCTCTCTTGACTTGTATGTTATAGTAACACTTCTCTTATAATAGCTCTGTTTTGTTGCTTATCTATTATTTGTTAAATGTGTTACTAAATCGACAACTGAATATTACCAAATGAGAGAGTGTCCCTACGACAGTATTCAATCAAAACTTATGCAGACAGTGTAGGGACACACCCCTGCCCCAACTAGTAACACCCAGTTGACTATTTAGTCAAATATTTCTAGTACAAGAAAGAGCTATAGGAAAAGTTATTCCAGGATTATTATTTTATTAGAAATATTTAAAACAGACAGGTCAAGAAAAGCCACAGGTCTTTGGTAATGGGCCCATTCGATTTTATGCTTTTTTAGACTATTAATAATCTATAAAAACCAGTAAATGTTACTTTTCACAACTTTTCTACTTATTATGCTGATTATATTTACTATTACAAATTAGATAGGACAATCATGACAAGACAGAACTGATTCATGCGGGTGATTAAAAAATCGATACATGATGGATATATTGAGGATATATGGGGAAGCTGTTATGAACATCAATCAATGCTGAAATGCATTAATACAAAACACTTTATAAATTATATGCTTATATGATAGAAGCAACATATACTGTATTTAATTTCTTACCATCCCAATTAAATAAACTCTGTATCTGTAATATCTGTTGCCGTCATTTCCATGTAAGAGTAGGGTCACATATGCCATATTATGCAGCGTATTTGCTGCTGCATATTTTCTTACCCATTGAAGTAAATGGATAGCAAAATCAGTTGTGTATTTTGCTACCCTTCGACTTTCGACTTACTTTTGCTGCATGCAGCAGCAAATCCACAGCAAAATACAGCATGTGTGTCCCTACAATTAAAAGATGAAAGTGGCAGTACTTCTGTCTTCTACTTCTCTACACATATGTTCACTTGTAGTCACTACCCCTCAGCTTCATCTGTTTATAAAGAATTATCTCTTGTATTATGTTCAAGGTATTTACAGTAAATAATTATATTATTTTGGAGGTAACACTTTCTTCATATGAAATGAAGATTTTTACAATGTTTTAATATACTGTTTTTTTTATATCAATTTATCTTAGTTGCCCAGATGAAGGCATAACTTTTTTGAAATAGATAACAAGAAATAGCAAACTATGTAAAAATGATATTCAATGCAAACTTATAAAAAATACACAGCACACTGCAAACACTAAGCTGATTAAATTATCAGCCATGATGACCTTGTGCCTACTATTAACCAGACAATTATTTTGGGCCCAATGGCTTTTAGATTTACTGTTTAGACTTGGAGATCCAGCACAGTTATCTCATTATCATTAGTGAGAAGGGGATTCACTCACAGATAACAGCTCTATTGTACTGATAAACTTTAGGTAAAGTGAAATATAAACACTACACAAACATAAGGCTCGGTATGTAGTTCCCTAACTGGTCTCTAATAATGGACATTTTCCATTGCTTCCAAGAGATTATTATATTATTGTATATTGACAGATTTCTGTATGAAAACATTTATTTACTGTTGCTACCATAAAGCCCATACATCCCACATCCTACTGCTGTGTCTAAACAGGCTGTGTGTAAGGGTCCTATTACATGGGGCGACTTTTAGTCGACTGATCAGGTTGTTTTGGCCTGTTTAAAAATCATTGACAATTGGCTGCACACCCCACATGATGGTCAAGTCTTGTAAAAAGGTCTGTTAGGCTGGGTTCACATAGTCCGCCATCCGGCAAAGGTGAACTCAGCCTATATCTCTATGCAACAAGTTGTCATCAGTTGTATAGCATCAGGTGTCCGGGCAAGCTACATTCCCCTGTCCAGTGCCGTCCGGCGTGTCCAACCATCCGGCGTCAAAATTGAGATGCTGGATGATTGTGAACTGTCCCATTCAAATGAATGGGATCAGGTCTAGCATCGGTTTCCCTCCGGTGCTTGAAACTAGGGAAACTATGCCGGACGTCTGATATATGTGAACCCAGCCTTATTGAGCATCAACCTATGATGACGGCGCTCATGTACAGAAGGGTTTAGCATATCTAATAGGGCCCTATTGCCTCCAGATGGCCAAAATGTATTGGCATACTTTATCAGTTGCAATAGTTAACCATATATACTCTAGTACTATTTTGGTGTTATTCCAGCTATGGATTTTTTAATATATCAATCAAGCAATGCAAAAATTTTATTGAGAAGACTGGAGTACTGGCTATCTTCTATTGCATTGGTAGATTGGACTGCTGAACCATGCACCAGTGGTGGGAGAGTTGCCATTTTACTATTGCACAATTTTGGATAATAAAACAAATACTGCAAATTATTGATGTTAAGTAGACAGAAGAAAGAAGAAATAAAAGCATATGTAACACTCACGGTTGGAAGACAGGAACACTGGAGGTAGGGGATCCGATGAAACTGTCTAGCAGATGACGCGGGCCATAGAAGGGAGTGGAGTCTAAGGTGCCGCTGGTTTTCCCCAGAGCCTGCCGCAAAGTGGGATGGTCTTGCTGTGGCAGGCGGCACCCAGGTTGCTACCCCTGGCATGACTCGACCACACAGGCGGCTGAGGAAATTCGAGGCACAGGAGGGATACAGCAACTCATAGTCAGGATAGCAGAAGGTCAGGGCTGGTGGCACAGGTGTGTAGTCAGGAACGTTGCAGGAGATTAGCAGGCAGGCGGTACAGGAGCAAGGTCAGGTCACAGAGGGGTCAGAAACACGGCAAGGTAAGTCAGAATCACGCTTTCTCAATGGCACAAGGCAACAAAGATCCGGCAGGGATGTGTGGGAGGAGCAGGGATTTATAAGTGAGGCACAGGTGAGAAAACTGTCCCTTTAAATCTTATAGCCCTGCCCCTAGGAGATGGGGACACACGCACCGGAGCTGAGAGGCAGGAGAGGAGACAGCAGAGGGCAGAGGTGAGTGATGGCCTATGATTCGCATGCGGGTGCATCCTGCAATGCGAATCCCAGCTCCTCAGGCTGGAGGGGAGAATGGGGCCATGTGCTCATGGCCAGAGCACGGATCATAACAGCGTATAGCATGTCTACCAAGATGCACCAAATCTATCACACAGTGTGTCACTGTGATACACCAGATTCATTATACAGCTGTGTTAATGTAATAAATGTAAATGTGGTGCTACGTTTGCCTGCTTGGTCTGATACCCCTAGGATTTGAATAATTAAATAATACTCTGCTATTATTTATACATACTTTAATCTACGTAATGGCACAGAATTACATATATGAACCATTCCTCTAAGCCATAATCATGGGATATATAAAATAAAGTATACTATACACAAAAAGCATATGCATACTCAGAAATTCAAGGTAAAATGTACAGTATAGCAGATGCACAGCCCTGAGCAGTGTGAAGCAATTTAGAGACAACTGCTCATTTATTCCATCTTAAACAAAACTACACAGTGTGAATTACAGATTTCATGCGAAAGCTGTACAAAATATAACCATTGCTCATTTTATACTCTTAGTATCTATGTTCTGAAATACAATTTTATATATATATGCCTTCATTCATACCATAACTGTTTTTATGGATAGTATCTGAGATTTTCTAACACTTATATATTTAAGTATGTAATACTTAAAGCGTACCTGTCAGATCCCACAAAAAAATAAAAATAAAAAAATAAAGAAAAATGATATATATATATAATATGCTACTCAGTACCTCATCCTGATCATGTTAATGTCATTTCTATGTCTCTATCATGGATCTTTAAAAAAAAATGGAATATTAACACTGCTCAATGTCTTTCTCATCTTCCCAGAGGGAGGGGGTTTGTCCCACTCTTGCCTGCACTGTGATGATTCCTCCCCTTCCCTCACTCTGCTGACTCACTGCTATCAGGAGCGAGCCTGGCAGCCCTGTTCTGTAACCCTTTCCTCTTCAGTTGTATGCTGTATACACACACACACACACACACACACATACACACAATGATTATTAAAGATTGCCTGTACTCTACCACCAAAAACAATATGGTGAGTGTATAACTTATATCTTCCTAAATTAGTGCAAAGGTTTAGTGCTAAAAGTACAGTGGGTTTTTTGTGCATACATTTTCTATCTGTTGCTGTGTCATTCATGTGTATCATCCTTTGTCAATCTTGTAATGCCTGGACTTGTAGGTAGTTTTGGAATAGTTGGAGGTACGGTGTTTGGATACGGTGTACGGTGTTGTGTTGCCTTCAGCTGTGTGCCAACAGCTTTTGCAAAACTACAACTCCCAGCATGCCCATACATCCTTTGACTGTCCAGGCCTGCTTGAAGTTGTAGGTTTCAACAGCTAGAGGCACATGTTTGGTAAAACTCTGTGTTACAGCAGTGCTGCTGCAGGCTGTGTTCCTCCTGCAGCCTTGTCAATCAGCCATCTCATTTCCATGACCCATGGATTAGCTCATGCTGCTGTGGGAATCATCAGTGTCCCAGGAGGAATGGGGACCCCTACTGTACATAAAGCTTACCTCTAATGACTGTCCCCCTCCGAGGATTTGTATATAAATTTCCTGATCCCGTAACTGGATCCAACACTAGAACACGCTGGAGATTGATTTGCCAGAGGCCCCATAGACTCATTAAAGGGGTTTCTGGAATTTTTTTCATATCAGCTGGCTCCAGAAAGTTAAAAAGATTTATAAATTTAAAAACAATTCAGCTGCATGCTTCAGATGAAGTTGAGTTGTTCATTTCTGTTTGACCACAGTGTTCTCTGCTGACATCTCTGTCCATGTCAGGAACTGTCCAGAGCAGGAGAGGTTTGCTATGGGGATTTTCTCCTACTCTGGTCAGTTCCTGACGCAGTCAGAGGTGTCAGCAGAGAGCATTGTGGTCAGACAGAAAAGAACTATACAACTTTCCCTGAAGCTACAACAGCTGATAAGTACTGGAAGGATTAAGATTTTTTATAGAAGTAATTTACAAATCTGTTTAACTTTCTGCAGCCAGTTGATATGAAAAAATATATTTTCCACCGGAGTACTCCTTTAAAGTATACCTGTTGCTTCAAAAAAATTTTTACATGTCCTAGAGTGATGTAAAAAGTTATAATTGGTCAGAGTCTGAGTGTTCTTACATCAACAAATTGTTAAAACAAGCAGGGAGAAAGGTGCAGCTGACTGAGACAATCCCATAGACTTACACTAAGTTTGTCTTGCTTAGCATGCTCTTCTCCAAGATAATTCTAGCTATCGGTCAAGGGCTGAACATGCAGACTTTGTCTTCACATGTGTCTCCAAGATGTCAAAAGTGTCAGTGCCCATTTAAATAGTGCCCTTTCTTTAGGATAGACCCTCCATGTTTGATCTATTGGACCCCAAACGCCTTGTGATATCCCATCAATCACCTAAATGAAGAGGCCAATAGGCTTCATCATAGTTTTTAAATACACAGCAGCTTGTCTGGAAGGAAGGCTGGGCCTGGTATTGCAAAATAACATTAGGCTGAATAGGATTCAGTTGCAGTACCCGGCACATACCGGTACCAGAGGATTATACTGGATTGTTGCTTGTTTTTTGATAGCAGCGGGCTATAAACCTTTCTTTTTACTACTGATTAAACAATGATGGCTCATCTTAAAGGCATGATCCTCAATATTTAGTTTCCAGCAAATTTCTTTAGGGTACATTTACATGTACCATTTTTTCTGCAGATTTTATTTGAGTTGATACTCCAGATTTTGTTTTCTGTTCAATCACTTATTTACATTCATTTACACAGCATAAAATCCACAGCATAAAATCGATCTGCAGTGTGAAATCAGCAAGCATAGTACATGAATGTATCCTAAAAGTGAATGAACAAATCTGTAAAGTCAATGGGCCGCAAGAGAGCTACACTGCAAGAAAGCTACTCCCCCCCCCCCCCCCCCCCCCCCGGGCTTATTGATAAAGGTCCAAAATGAGACATTACTCTTTTATCTACTCTAAATGCCTTAAGGTATTTTTTTTCCAGCATTGACAAGAAAAATTGTTTATGAATATGTATATATAGATATGCCAGCAAATGGTACACTATGTGAACTTACCCTAAGAATCTATTAATAGTATTTTGTGCGTATTTTTTTTTCAAAGTTTTATTTTCCTTTTTTTAACATGGTACAAAGAAAAAAGACAATACCACATACAAAATTATACATTACCACATCCCTCAACCCTCCCCCCTCCCCTCTGGATCAGGAAAAAAGAAAAAAAAATTGCATATTTGATGCATAGAAATTGAAGCTGCAGATTTTATGCTGCAGACTTAAAGGGGTATTCCAGACCAAAACTTTTTTATATATATCAACTGGCTCCGGAAAGTTAAACAGATTTGTAAATTACTTCTATTAAAAAATCTTAATCCTTCCAATAGTTATTAGCTTCTGAAGTTGAGTTGTTGTTTTCTGTCTAACTGCTCTCTGATGACTCACGTCCCAGGAGCTGTGCGGTTCCTATGGGGATATTCTGCCATCATGCACAGCTCCCGGGACGTGACATCATCATTGAGCAGTTAGACAGAAAACTTCAGAAGCTAATAATTATTGGAAGGATTAAGATTTTTTAATAGACGCAATTTACAAATCTGTTTAACTTTCTGCAGCCAGTTGAGATATATATATATATATATATATATATATATATATATATATATATGTATATATATATATATATATATATATATATATATATATATATATATATATAAAAGGTTTTCCCTGGAATACCCCTTTAAGTGTAAACTAGTTGACTAAACACAGCATAAAATCTGCAGCTTCAAATAAGCACAGGATACTGTACATGTGAATAGACTCTAACAAAATATTTGACAATAGATTTTCTAAACCAGAAAATAACACAAATGATCAAATTTTTCAGTAGGAAATTTTATTAAAATGATGCAGCTGAGAACTGCTGCAGAGGTGCCAGGGGCAGGATTGAAACAAAGAAGAAACTGAAGCTCAGTCATACTTTTTCCTGCTGCGTAGCTTTCAAGATGGGAACTCTGTACATACAAATCTATGTAACAAGCTGTCTATCTGAGAGGAACACAGCAGGACAGGACTTGGTAATGTCTAGGATAAAGTATGGCAACTAAAAACCAAGTACAAACCACTATTTTCCATGAAACTGTTTCTGCTGGAAGGAAAAAAAAATACAAAATAGCAGAATTACAAGGTTATAGGGTTAAATTCATAAAAGCCAACTAAAAGAAAAGCTGTTCATGGCAAACAACCACAGTTATTACTGTCTAAAAGCTTTATATGAAATGACAGCTGCACTGTGGTTGGTCAGGCCTTCTTCACAAACACTTTTTCTGCTTGTTATACAAATGCCCTGAATTTTACAATTCTAAGTATTTTGTTTCCTTTTGTTCATATAACCTCCTGTATAACTGGAATAAACCAAAATGCCATAAGTAAAAAATATATAAAAGTCAGTGCAGCTCACAATTTACCAGGGGAGGTATAATGATTTTACACCTACACCCAGGTGTGGCATAAATACAAAGAAAGGAAAAGAATGTAAATCACCACCTCAAGGCTAATATCAAACAACCTGATACATGATAAACCATTTACAATTAATAATGGAAAGATCGTGCTCCAATTTTTTGATGAAAAATTGCAGAATTTATTAAATTACATAAACAGATAAAAATAATGCAATATAATAAGCTGTACAAAAAGTTATTATAATAGACCTATTACCACAGGGCCCTTGTGGAATAGTAATAATGTCCCGCACTTTAACTCTATGATTTCTCTGATATAATCAGTAGTCCGGCATCTGAGAGTATGGAATGGTATAATAAATAATATATCCAAGTCTATGTGAATAAGTAGAATATAGTTACCGGCTGTAGATATTATCCCAGCAAACAGGTGTCCTCAGATGTATTATTGGACCAATGTTTGGTACGCTGGTGTGGGACGCTGGGATGCGTCTCCGTGGCTGGTCTGCCTGCCACAGACCTATTGTGTGCCGCAACAATAATGGAGCTTTTTTGAAGGTGGAAACATACAATATGTTATATAATACTAGGAAAACTTAGATAATAAGTGTTGCAGCATTTAGAATCTAGCCAAAGAATATTTAGATGATAAAAATAATTTTCATAAAATATATCTACCCATGAAGCTAATAAAAAAAATAATAAAAAGAATAGGATAAAATAGGTGAACATAAAAATACAATGAATACAAATAAATAAGAATAAAAATAAGAAATAGAATAAAAATAAATATAGTTGTAAAAATAAAAATAGAAATAAAAAAATGAAAAATAAAAATAAAATAAATAAGGTACAATAACTAATGGACATACATATAAAATAGAATAAGCATAGAAATAATAATAATAATAATAATAATAATAATGGATGTAAAAATAAGAATAGACATAAATATAAGAATAAACAATAAAAATAAAAATCAGTGATTATTTATACAACCAATCATAATAACAAAACAACAATAAAGACAAAGAGTATTTCTGGAAATGTGTTAGTCCAAAATGCCATAAGTATCAAAAAATGGCCCCAATGAAAACTGCAAGTTGTGAACCAAATTCACCTATACCCCTTCCCTCCTTCTCCTTGGTTGAACCTGATAGACGTGTTTCTTTTCAGTCGCACTATGTAACTATGGAGATAAAACCAATCATACTTATGTACAGCTTATGGCTCTTTGCAAAGTTGCAGCAGCACACCCCTTCCTCCCCCACCTTTCCCTTCATGATTAATGTGCAGAGTTTGGCTTCCAACGCTGAGCCATGTACAGTTATTATACAGGACAGGGGTGAGGGAGGGAGGAGGTGTGCATGCTGCAGCTCAGCACCTTCTTTACAACTCTTGGGCATAGAAGGAAAAAACTATTTTATAACTTTACAAACAGCTGACAGATAAGAGACAGGTAGCATTTGCTGAATTGCCCTATTATGCATGATGCAGAGCTGACAGATTCCTGTCAAGGATCTTGATTGGAATGTAAAGAACACAGGAACATGAACATGGAAAAAAGGAAATCCCCCAAAATTGTGTTATTGCTGTTTTTTTTGTTATTAATAATAATAATAATAATAATAATAATAATGATAATAATTGCATGACGGCAAATCCACCATTGTGCATGTTATGTTTACACTGCTCACTGTGCAGCATAGATACCATGTTACCTTTATGGTATAACTATAGTGATCCCAAATATGTATGCAAACTTAATTCACGAGTTATAGTGAGGGGGTACCAGATTATCATGATGTATCACTTACCCACCTCAGTGCTGCTGTTCCAGGGATACACACTGTATTAGCCTATGTAGATAATATGTAAATGGACAGCTTTGTGAAATGGAAGCAGGAACCGGCCGACATACCCAGCATCCCTGACTCCATCCTCTCTCCTCTGATATGCCTGCCCACCCGCACTATAACCTTTAAAGCTTCCCTTTAAAGTCTCTCTGTTGACAGAAATCTCCATTCCCCTATCTCTCAGTTATTCCTTCTGGAAATGCGGGTGTTAAAATTTGCATTAGTGTATAGGGTTTGTTCTTGCACATTCTAAGGCCATGTTCACATGGCGTTAAATGTTTGCAATGTCCACACAGAAAACACATATAGACATTCTGCAAATTTAAATAATCTGGCAGGCACTTTGACCGCTCAGAAATGCATTGCCGTCTATGAGACATATCTATTCTATCTATTACTGTGGATGTCGGATTCACGACTGGAAATTCCACAGTGTGCACAAGTGCAGCGGAATCCCTTTGAAATCAATGGGACTCTGCTGCAGTGGAATGTCCATGTGGAATATTATGCCGAAATTCTGCACGAACATTCCGCCGCGTGAACGTACCCTGACAGTGCTCAGACAATGCACCACCAATGCTGAGAGTGTCAGAATGTTTAAAGCGTGTATGTCACTTCCAAAATCATTGGTAAACCATTAAAATGGTTACAAACACAGTAATAAAAGGATACCAATTATAGCTTTCAATCTGCTGTCTGTGTGGTTATTAAAAATGTAAATACATTTTTATTAACAGTTTCAGGGTCTTCTGTGCCCTGGGGCCGCAACACTTCCGTGCTTTAATTCCCTATCCTCTCGCAAAATCCCACACAGGAACTATTGTCAGGTATTGTGGCGCAAGCATGAGTGCTGTTAATGCCAAACTTGGCCCACTCACTGTGTATGAGCCGTCTGTGCTACCGGAAGAGGGCCCGCTGCGATCTGTCATACCTGTGGCACACACGCAGTGAGTCAGAGGCTGATGCCTGTCAATCTTTATGGTAGCTTTACATGTGTCAAATTTTGCTGCATATCTGCTGCTGTGTATTTTTCTACCCCTTGAAGTCAGTGGGTAGCAAAACCAGCTGCATATTTTGCTACCCATTGGGGGATATTTACTAATGTGTTTCCAGTGTTTTTTTGTTCTGTGCCTAAATTTATGCCCCCCAAAAAACTTAAAAACCAACCATCACTCATTTTTTCCCCCTTTAAAACACCAAAAAGGGGCGTGACCACCCGGACAAAAGAGCCGTTACCCAGACACAAGCAGAGTCTTCCTGACAAAAGGGGTATGTCCACAACATATTTACTAAGGTTTCCACATAAAATGTGGTAGATTTGAGCTCGGGGAAAATCCAACAAAACATAAGAAAAGCAAAGCTAAGCAAAGACAATTTAGTATATACATAGGAAAAATGCCTGCTTGGGGAAAAAAAGACCCATACAGAAAACTGTGTAAATGAACTCTTAGTAAATTAACCTCATTGAGGGTGCGTTCACACGCTAGTAGCTAGCAGCGAGTTTACCATTGATTTAAATGTGTCCGCGGACAGTCTGCATATCTGACACTATTGCGGACTGTCTGTGGACAAATCAATGGTAGCCTAACTTGCAGCAGGTTTCCCGCAGCGTGAAACCCTCTGCTAATAATAGCGTGTGAACACACCCTGAGGAAGATTTATCAAAACCTGTCCAGAGGAAAAGTTGCTAAGTTGCCCATAGTAACCAATCAGATCGCTTCTTTCATTTTTGAAAAGGCCTCTGAAAATTGAAAGAAGCGATCTGATTGGTTGCCATGGGCAACTCAGCAACTTTTCCTCTTGACAGATTTTGATAAATCTCCCCCATTGACTTCAATGGGTAGTAATATTCTCAGTAGCAAATACGCAGGGAAATATTGACATGTGTGACCCTACTCCTACAGTATCCTGTATAAAATAAAATTAAATGCTCAGATGATGCTGAATATGCAGAGACTGCAGCCCTTTTCTCTTTTTCCATCTGACACAGTGTAAAGATTGTATCCAAATTATAAAAAAAAGACTGTTTTACTATTGAATGAAGGTGGATTAAAGATGTGTCACAAAGTGAACTGGCAGCTGCAGCAATACATAAGCATTAAAGTGTGATATCACTTTCAGAAACAGACCAGTATATGTAAAAACATTTAACCCCTTCCCGAACCATGATATACATGTACGTGGAATCCAAGAAGGAAAAGGAAATCCAGCTCCCCCGAAAAATATAGAATAACAGTATAAAAACACAAAAAATGTATCTGATCCTTTAAAAATCTATGAGATGGTGAGAATTAAAAGCATAGATGAAACACCAACGCGTTTTGAACCATATGGTTCTTAGTCATGGCTAAGAACCATATGGTTCAAAACGTGTCGGCGTTTCATCTATGCTTTTAATTCTCACCATCTCATTGATTTTTAAAGGATGAAATACATTTTTTGTGTTTTTATACAGTTATTCTATATTTTTCGGGGGAGCTGGATTTCCTTTTCCTTCTTGGATTCCATTGTAACTGGCTACACGGCTTGACCAGCATCCATGCTCCTCCACAAACTACCCTTCCAGTGGCTACTTCTACAGGGCGGTGAGCTGGTCTATTTTTTCTTTATGTATTTTTTGATACATGTACGTGGGCAGACATGACAGGCGCCCGCAGATGGGGTCCGCGTCATAAACGGGAGATGTCTGCTGCTGCAGCTAACATCTGCCGGTGATGACGGACATCGGAGATCGCTAAGATGTCCGTCATTTAACTGGTTAAATATCATGATCTATACAGTTCACGGTATTTAAACATTAAATGACGCTATTCCCTGGTGTCTATTGGTACCATTGCCCCCCCCCGTGATTACATCTTACCTTGTAAAAATTAATTAAAAAATAAAAGCATTTCCTCTGTAGCATACAGCTGCTAATAAGTTCTGGAAGGGTAAACATATTTTAATAGAAGAAATCTACAAATCTGTTTAAGTCTGTCTGGCACCAGTTGATTATTATCCCCCCACCCCCCCACCCCCCCCCACCAGAGTACCCCTTTAAGGTTCCCTTTGGCAGCCCCTAGCAATAAAGCACAGATTTCATGGATCAATGTAATGCAATAGCATTACATTGATCTATGTAAGCTATGTAAGCTATCTTTGTACTCCCTCTCCTAATAAAAAAGCAAATCGCCCCACTTTTCAAATTTTTTAAATAAAACACTGTACTATCAAGAAAAAATATACATATTAGGTATTGCCATGTGCGTAATTATCCGATCTATTCAATTGTTATGTTTTTGATCCTGCACAGTGAACGGCGTAAACGCAAAGACATTTCAAACGGCAAAAATGCAGATTTTTGGTTACTTTATATCTAAAAAAAAAAAAAAAAACGTAATGAAAAGTGATTAAAAAGCCAGAACTACACAAAAGTGGTAGCATTGCAAACTACAGCTCATGGAACAAAAACCAAACCCTAACACAGTTCAGTAGGTAAAAAAAAAAAATTATAGGGGTGGGAACATGGTAATGAACAATGTTTTGTTTTTGTTTTTTTTTATATTTTTTTAACCATAAAATGAAAAAAACTATTATTTAAGTTTGGTATCATTGGAATCGTACTGACCCATAGAATAAAGATAGCATGTCATAATTACCGCATTTTGAACTACAAAAAAAATTTTTGCCCTACAAAATTTTGGCTTTGTAATACATTGTATGATAAATAACTCCTCATGCAGAAAATAAGCCCTAATACAACTTTGTCAATCAAAATATAAAAAAAAGTTATGGGCCTTAGAAGGTAAAGAGGAAAAAAGCGTGAGCCATAAAAATTTTTTATAGCTGGGTAATGAAGGGATTAAAAAACTGGAAGTGATTCATGCTAATACAATAGAAATTTCACAAAGCTATGAACCTCAGTGTAAGATTCTAATTTTTACTAGACAATACTGGTAATGGGCCATATTTATTCATCTGACTGGGACAAAAACTGACCGGTTTTGTCCATAACAACCAATCACTTGTCAGCTTTCATATACTTAGGAGCTGTGGTAAAATAAAAGCTGATCTGCGATTGGTTGTTATGGGCAACAGTTTGTGTCTCGGACCGATTGATAGATTTGGGCCAATGTGCTTGAAAACTGGTTTTGAAATTGGTTCAAAATTTAGCACCGATTAATTTCTTAATTTGTTTTAGCAGTGGTTGGAAATTTTCAATTTAATGTTCCCATTTATATCCCCTTCACAGACAGATGCTCACAGCCAACAATAAAGGAAATGAATTCTATGCAGTTTATATATTCAACTCAGTAATATAAAAGCAGATAGTGAGCTCCCTCTAGTGATGACTTAAGGCAGCCAGCAGTTAACATTTTTACATTTGTAGGGAATTTGGCACTATAAATCAGAAAAGCAAAGTTCAGTTTACATAAGAGATGAATGTGCACCGCATAGTGAGTGTATAGAAACCCTTATGAATATATATGCTCTCACTTGAGCAGTGTTTTGCCTGTTATAGAAACAGAAATAACATCTTAACACACAATGGCATTTAGCACCGATTAATTTCTTAATTTGTTTTAGCAGTGGTTGGAAATTTTCAATTTAATGTTCCCATTTATATCCCCTTCACAGACTGTTTTGCCTGTTATAGAAACAGAAATAACATCTTAACACACAATGGCATTATGATTAGTGTTGAGCGCGAATATTCGAATAGCAAATTTTTTGCCTGAATATTGGCACTTGGCGACTTCGCAAATATTTAAAATATAGCTAAATATATTCCTTATGACGGATATATATATATTTTTTCCCAGTACACATCACAATGATCTGTACTGCTAAAATAAAAAGTGATCATCCCTCCCTGCTATCACCTTGTGGTCCAAAGAAGGCGAATATGCAAAAATGTGAAAATATCAGCACTGATCCCTCCCTTCTTTTAGCTTGTGGGCCTATGAGAAGGATGCAAGAAGGAGCTATAAAATTATAATGTTAATGAAACCGCACGGTCAATGGTGTACATTGTTTATACCCTATTTTTTTTTAATAAAAAGTGATACAAGTACTGATAAAAGCTTCAGATCACGGCGCAAAAAAGCGAGTCCTCTTACCGCCTCGTATACGGAAAAATAAAAAGTTATAGGGGTCAGAAGATGCCAATTGTAAACATTCTAATTTTTGTGCAATGTACGGCGAACCCAAAAAAATATTTTTTTTAGGGAGGAAATTTTAATGAAAACCACAATTTTGCACATTTTGGAGGGTTTCATTTTCACACTGTACAATTTACGGTAAAAATGTGTTCTTTATTCTATGGGTCAATACGATTAAAATGATACCCATGGCTAGATACTTTTATATTTTTGTACCGCTTAAAAAAAAAATCTAAAACTTTTTGTATAAAATCAGTAATCTAAAATCGCCCTTTTTTGACCACCTATAACTTTTTCATTTTTCCGTATATAGGGCCGTTTGAGGGCTCATTTTTTGCACCATCATCTGATCTTTTTATCAATACCCCATTTGCATAGAGAAAACTTTTATATCATTTTTTATAATTTTTTTAATAAAATGCGACAAAAAAGCAGCATTTTTGACTTTTTAAAATTATTTTACATTTACGCCGCTCACCATATGGGATCTTTAATATTATATTTTGATAGTTCGGACATTTACGCACGCGGCAATACCAAATATGTTTATTAAAAAAATTAAGATTTTTGGGGGTAAAATGGGAAAAACTGACAATTTTTATTTTTATTGGGGAGGGGATTTTTCACTTTTTTTTACTTTTTATTTTTACATTTTTCAATTTTTTTTTACACTTTTTATGTCCCCATAGGGGACTATCTATAGCAATCCTTTGATTGCTAATACTGTTCAGTGCTATGTATAGGACATACCACTGATCAGTATTCTCGGCTATCTCCTGCTCTAGTCTGCTCGATCTGAGACCAGAGCAGAAGACAACAGGAGATGGCCGGAGCCAGGTGAGGGGACCTCCGGCCGCCATTACAGATGATCGGATCGCCGCGGCAGCGATGCGGGCGATCCGATTATCTATTTTATTATGCGCATTGCCGCAGATGCCGTGATCTGTACAGATCATGGCATCTGAGGGGGTTAATGGAGGACACGCGATTCTGATGTCGGCCATTACCGGCGGATAGACGCCGGAACCTGCCATGTATGACGTGAGCGCCGCTGCGATGCTCGCGGTCATACACAGGACATAAATGTACGTCCTGGTGCAGGAAGTCCCACCAAACCAGGACGTACATTTACGTCCGTGGTCGTTAAGGGGTTAAAGTAGTAAAATAAAATAAACCTATATAAATTGGGTATCCTTGTAACCGTATGGACCTACAGAATAAAGATATGGTGTCATTTATACTGAAAAGTGCACTGCGTAGAATTGGGCAAAATAAAAAATAGGGAATTGCACAATTTTGTAGGGCAATTTGTAATATTTTCGGAGTTCAACATACAGTAAATCTGAAATTTTATCTTTATTCTATGGGTCAGTTCAATTCGAATGATAGAAAACTTTAACAATTTTTATTTCGTTTTATGGTTAAAAAAAAGTTGGAAAACTTGAATAAGAACTTGAACAAATAATAAAAACTTTGTTCAATGCTATGGTCTCACCCCTATAACCTTTTTATTTTTCCACCTACAGAGCTGTGCTAGGGTTTGTTTTTGCGCCATGAGCTTTACTTTTTAACAGTACCTCTGTAGTTCTGGCTTTTTGATCACTTTATACAGTATTATGTTTATCTAGGGATGTAATGTAATTTTGGCGTCTGGAATTTGTTAGTGTATACGCCGTTCAATGTACAGGATTTTTCTTGTTTTTACAGTGTTTTATTAAAAAATTAGAAAAGGAGGGTGATTTGAAATTTTATTAGGGGAGGATTTTTTTTTTATATTTTTTTACCTTTTTTTTTTTTTACACACTTTTTTGTCCCCTAGGAGCCTATCATAAGCCATCATTAGATGGCTTACATAGATCAATGTAATACTATTGATTTACATTGATCCATGAAATCTGTGATCCATTGCTAAGGGCTTTAAATGGGTACTCCTGTTGAAAACAATTTTTTTCATACCAACTGACTCCAGAATGTTAAACAGATTTGTAAATTACTTCTATTAAAAAATGTAACCCTTCCAGTACTTATCAGCTTCTGTGTGCTTCAGACTGTTCTTTTCAGTCTGACCACAGTGCTCTCTACTGACACCTCTGTCCATGTCAGGAACTGTCCAGAGCATGAGCAAATCCCCATAGCAAACCTTCTCTGGACAGTCCCTGATGTGGACAGAGGTGACAGCAGAGACCACTGTTGTCAGACAGAAAATAACTATACAAATTCCTGTGAAGCATACATCAGCTGACATGTACCAGAAGGATTAAGATCTTTAAATAGAAGTCAATTACATATCTGTTTAACTTTCTGGCACCAACATATACACAAAGATCTAACTCAACTGTATGCCATACTTTTGCCTAGAGAATGATGTAGGCACATATAAGATTTCTTCCATTTTTCCCTGTATAGTAAATCCCGCTGCAGCCATTGTCAAATATTCACCCAGCAGAACGCCAAGCATGGGAAAGCACAATACAAAGAAGCAAGAAGTTTGTGATAGATAAGTTCATGAGCGCTGGGCTCAGAGACTAAAAGAGGAACATTTCAAATAGTGGATTTTATATCAGCATGTATCTGATAACTGGCAGATTTATGGGAGGTTTTTCTTTACATTTATTACTGTTGTGCATTTCTTTCAAAGCATTTTATAAATCCATTTGTTATCAAATCCAGCTGAGCCTTCTACCCACAAATCTCTGGCATAATGAACATTGTTTGCCTTGAACTTTTATTCTTAACTCAGGAGAAGATCAACAAAAGCTGGGCATATCTCCCGTACCCTCTACCAAAATGATTAGAATTTACACTCATATCTCTGCGTGTTGGCCTTTTACTGTAGCTATCTAGACTTTTAATACACCCATTAACAGTAGTGAGGAGTAGACACATGTATGACAGAATCATTTGGTTCTGTTTGTTCAATTTAGTTTTGTTAAGGGCATTTTTACATTCCATCATTTTAGTTTTTCAACCTCATTCATTATTCTAAACTAATTGTTATTCTGGAGAGAAATTGTTTTGGACCTATACATCATTCGTAAAGACATTCTTTCTGTAAAGTTATAATGGTGAAGATCTATCAAAACATGTGCAGAGGAAACCTGGAGCAGTTGCTCACAGCAATCAATCAGATTGATTGGTTTCTATTGGCAACTGCACCACTTTACCTCTGCACAAGTTTTGATAAACCTCCACAAATTTCTTTGGGTCACAAGATCTGCTCCGCTTCCAACTAAAACATAACATCCCCTCCCTGACTGCAGAAAATTGACATGACAATAATGCTACCAAAAAAACTATTTCTTCTGTAACAAATTGCTAGTGAGAAGGATGGTCCAAAAAAAGCTGCAATACATACAAAGTGTACTGTGTTGCAGTTGAAAATTTACACTGATATTCAGATAACTAAAATTGGGGATCTATTGTGCCCCACCACAATAAACTGGAGACTGGTCACATCTGTCAGGCTGATGTCTCTTTCCCAATGCGCTGTAATGCTTTGACTTCAATTAGAGATGAGCGAATCGAAGTTGACGAACCCGAATTCGTTCCCGAATTTCATGAAAAATTCGATTTGCAACAAATACGAATATCTCCGCGATTCTATCGCACGAATCGCTTCATTAAACTCCATTTTACAGCGTTCCAGGCTATTGGAGAGCTAAGATGGCGGATCCACATGTGAGTACATGGGGTAGGGGATTATGGGAGGGCGGGAAACAGCGGCAGGAATGAAGGTAGGCGGGCTGACCCTGAATCACATGTGAGATGCAGCCTATCAGTGTTCACTGACCCCTGTGATGTCACAGGCCCTATATAATCGGCGGCCATCTTGCCTCTCTTCATTTCATCTATGCACTCAGATGGAGAGGACGGGACTGCGTGTGTGTGAATAGCTCATACCACAGCGTTACACTGCAACTGCTAGTCACATCAGCATTAGGGAAAGGCAGTAGTGCAGAGTGCTGTGCTGTTACACTGAGAAGGATCATTGATTGCTAAACCTCCTATTCACGTTATTGAGCATTGCAGCAGAGAGGGGCAGATAGCTGTCAGCTGCCTCATACAGATCTCCAAGCTGCCTGAACTTTCTGAAGCATCTTATCTCCTCATTTTTCAGCTCAATTGAGTTTTTTTTTTGCTCCACAAATCTTCTGCTGCTCAGAATTGTGTGACAGAGTGCAATTTAGTGTTTAATCCCTGGATTTTTTTTTTTTTTGTGGTGCTGCACTGTTGGGTCCTGCTGCTGTTCAGATATAAGTCATATTAGTGTGGACTTTAGTGCCTTTTTACCATTTTTCACCTGTTACGCTGTCTCTGTGCTAAATTCAGTGTTACACCACACGTTGTAAACCTGCCAGTGTATTAAAGAAAAAAAAAGTTTTCCTGCATAAAAATACACTTAACAGTGGCATTATCATTGCAAAGGGCCTAAATACAAGCAAATAGCGTACCATATACTACCTTTTTTTCTGTCACTGTGGTAAATTCAGTGTTATACCACACGTTATACACCTGCCGGTGTATTAAAGAAAAAAAGTTTTTCCTGTGTACAAATACGCTTAACAGTGGCCTTATCATTGTAAAGGGCCTACATACAAGCAAATAGCGTACCATATACCCCCTTTTTTCTGTCTCTGTGCAAAATTCAGTGTTATACCACACGTTATATACCTGCCGGTGTATTAAAGATTTTTTTTTTTTCCCTGAGTAAAAATACGCTTAACAGTGGCATTATCATTGCAAGGGGCCTAAATACAAGCACATAGCGTACCATATACTACCTTTTTTTCTGTCTCTGTGGTAAATTCAGTGTTATACCACACGTTATACACCTGCCGGTGTATTAAAGAAAAAAAAGTTTTTCCTGAGTACAAATACGCTTAACAGTGGCATTATCATTGCAAAGGGCCTACATACAAGCAAATAGCGTACCATATACCCCCTTTTTTTCTGTCTCTGTGCAAAATTCAGTGTTATACCACACGTTATACACCTGCCGGTGTATTAAAGAAATTTTTTTACTCCAAAAAATGATTGAAAACATGGCTGGTCACGGCAATGGAGATGTTGCGCCTACATCAGAAGGCTACATGAGTCCTGTGGGGGATGAACTGGAGGAGGATGATGAGGGGCAGAGCGGAGCACAGTTTACGGTGGATGAGATGACCGGTGTTTCTGGTCATTGGACAGGAGAGGAGGAGCAGGAGCAACCAGAGGAGCTGGAGGGTTATTACAAGGGAGGCGAGACAGAGGACCCAGACACACTGTGGCAGTATGCAGTGGAGATGGAGGCAGGTAGTCCCAGTGAGTCACTGTCACAAATGGCACGATACATGCTGAGTTGCTTACGTAGTGACCCCCGAATTGTCAAAATTTGTCAGCGCGATGACTTCTCGAACTCCACCTTATTAGATCCTCGCTACCTGCCCAGAATGGGGGCCTTTTTTACACCCACTGAGAAGGAGGACAAACTGACCTACTTCAGGGAGCTTCTATGTATTCGGTTGGCCGATGCCTATCGGCCACATGGTCCATCCACTCGCAGGTCTGACTTGGGGGGCCCTCTGCGCTCACCTTCCACTGCCACGGCTGCTGGGGAGAGGAGGGGTTGCAGGAGCAGTACCGGCTCAATCAGCAGCAGCCTGAGTTTACAGTTGCTGATGAGTAGCTTCCTTCAGCCGCATAGTGAAGCTACTCATCAGCAGCAGGTGGACATGGAGCAGGGCCTGAACCAGCAGGTGGTGGCTTACCTCGACATGACCCTGCCAACAACCGTTGAAGATCCGCTGGACTTCTGGACAGCCAAACTCGATTTATGGCCGTAACTAGTGGAGTTTGCCCTGGAAAAGCTGTCCTGCCCGGCCAGTAGTGTGCCATCAGAGCGGGTGTTTAGTGTCGCCGGGGCCATAGTCACCCCAAGGCGAACTCATCTGTCCACTAAAAATGTGGAGAGACTGAAGTTTGTCAAGAGGAATGAGGGATGGATCAGCCAGGATTTCCAGCCACCCATGACAGATGGGTCTGAGTAGATTGACCATGCTCCTACAAGAAAATTTTCTCTATTGTGGTTGGTTATGAAACCCTCTGGGGCAGACCTGGGCATTGTACGGCCCGCTTGCCCCATACGGCCCTTTGATTGGCTCTGACCAGCCCACGCTGATTGGGGGACAACTATGCTCCCTTATCTGGGGGACATCTATGCTGCCTAATCTGGGGGACAACTATGCTCCTAATCTGGGGGACATCTATGCTCCTAATCTGGGGGACATCTATGCTGCCTAATCTGGGTGACATCTATGCTGCCTAATCTGGGGGACAACTATGCTCCTAATCTGGGGGACATCTATGCTGCCTAATCTGGGGGACAACTATGCTCCTAATCTGGGTGACATCTATGCTGCCTACTCTGGGGGACAAGTATGCTCCTAATCTGGGGGACATCTATGCTGCCTAATCTGGGTGACATCTATGCTGCCTAATCTGGGGGACAAGTATGCTCCTAATCTGGGGGATATCTATGCTGCCTAATCTGGGGGACAAGTATGCTCCTAATCTGGGTGACATCTATGCTGCCTACTCTGGGGGACAAGTATGCTCCTAATCTGGGGGACATCTATGCTGCCTAATCTGGGTGTACTCGTGCATCAGTGAACTCCAGTCTGTGTCCGTTAGGCAATATATGGGTAACTGATGCAGTAGAGGTGGGGCCTTGGTCTTGGAATTTCAATTATTTAAAAAAAATTGAACATATTGTGTGGTTTATTATATTAGAGAAGAATGTCTTTGGGTGGTCCACCGTCCTGCATTATAGAGTCTTCTGAACTGCTGTATATGCGCTTGTTTTAACAAAAAGGTATTTTGTCAGACAATTTAAAAAAAAATTGCGTTTTTTGGGGGTGGATTGTGAAGCCCGGGTGACGGGTGTGTAGTGTGTACTCGTGCATCAGTCAACTCCAGTCTGTGTCCGTTAGGCAATATATGGGTTATTGATGCAGCAGAGGTGGGGCCTTGGTCTTTGAATTTCAATTATTTAAAAAAATTGAACATATTGTGTGGTTTATTATATTAGAGAAGAATGTCTTTGGGTGGTCCACTGTCCTGCATTATAGAGTCTTCTGAACTGCTGTATATGCGCTTGTTTTTTATTTTTATTTTTTAACCCCTTAACGACGCAGGACGTATATTTACGTCCTGCGCCGGCTCCCGCGATGTGAAGCGGGATCGCGCCGCGATCCCGCATCATATCGCGTGGGTCCCGGCGCTAATCAACGGCCGGGACCCGCGGCTAATACCACACATCGCCGATCGCGGCGATGTGCGGTATTAACCCTTTAGAAGTGACCGCCGCTTCAAAAGTGAAACTGAAAGTATCCCGGCTGCTCAGTCGGGCTGTTCGGGACCGCCGCGGTGAAATCGTGGCGTCCCGAACAGCTGATCGGACACCGGGAGGGCTCTTACCTGCCTCCCCGGTGTCCGATCGACGAATGACTGCTCCGTGCCTGAGATCCAGGCAGGAGCAGTCAAGCGCCGATAATGCTGATCACAGGCGTGTTAATACACGCCTGTGATCAGGATGAGAGATCAGTGTGTGCAGTGTTATAGGTCCCTATGGGACCTATAACACTGCAAAAAAAAAGTAAAAAAAAAGTGTTAATAAAGGTCATTTAACCCCTTCCCTAATAAAAGTTTGAATCACCCCCCTTTTCCCATAAAAAAAATAAAACAGTGTAAAAAAAAAAATTAATAAACATATGTGGTATCGCCGCGTGCGTAAATGTCCGAACTATAAAAATATATCATTAATTAAGCCGTACGGTCAATGGCGTACGCGCAAAAAAATTCCAAAGTCCAAAAAAGCGTATTTTGGTAACTTTTTATAACATTAAAAAATGAATAAAAAGTGATCAAAAAGTCAGATCAAAACAAAATCATACCAATAAAAACTTCAGATCACGGCGCAAAAAATGAGTCCTCATACCGCCCCGTACGTGGAAAAATAAAAAAGTTATAGGGGTCAGAAGATGACATTTTTAAACGTATAAATTTTCCTGCATGTAGTTATGATTTTTTCCAGAAGTGCGACAAAATCAAACCTATATAAGTAGGGTATCATTTTAACCGTATGGACCTACAGAATAATGATAAGGTGTAATTTTTACCGAAATATGCACTGCGTAGAAACGGAAGCCCCCAAAACTTACAAAATGGCGTTTTTTTTTCGATTTTGTCGCACAATGATTTTTTTTTCCGTTTTGCCGTGCATTTATGGGTAAAATGACTAATGTCACTGCAAAGTAGTATTGGCGACGCAAAAAATAAGCCATAATATGGATTTTTAGGTGGAAAATTGAAAGGGTTATGATTTTTAAAAGGTAAGGAGGAAAAAACGAAAGTGCAAAAACGGAAAAACCCTGAGTCCTTAAGGGGTTAAAGGTATTTTGTCAGACAATTTCAATAAAATTTAGCGTTTTATGTGGTGGATTGTGAAGCCCGGGTGACGGGTGTGTAGTGTGTACTCGTGCATCAGTCAACTCCAGTCTGTGTCCGTTAGGCAATATATGGATTATTGATGCAGCAGAGGTGGGGCCTTGTTCTTTGAATTTCAATTATTTAAAAAAATTGAACATATTGTGTGGTTTATTATATTAGAGAAGAATGTCTTTGGGTGGTCCACTGTCCTGCATTATAGAGTCTTCTGAACTGCTGTATATGCGCTTGTTTTTTATTTTTATTTTTTAACCCCTTATATTTACGTCCTGTGCCGGCTCCCGCGATATGAAGCGGGATCGCGCCGCGATCCCGCATCATATCGCGTGGGTCCCGGCGCTAATCAACGGCCGGGACCCGCGGCTAATACCACACATCGCCGATCGCGGCGATGTGCGGTATTAACCCTTTAGAAGCGGCGGTCAAAGCTGACCGCCGCTTCTAAAGTGAAACTGAAAGTATCCCGGCTGCTCAGTCGGGCTGTTCGGGACCGCCACGGTGAAATCGCGGCGTCCCGAACAGCTGATCGGACACCGGGAGTGCTCTTACCTGCCTCCCCGGTGTCCGATCGACGAATGACTGCTCCGTGCCTGAGATCCAGGCAGAAGCAGTCAAGCGCCGATAATGCTGATCACAGGCGTGTTAATACACGCCTGTGATCAGGATGAGAGATCAGTGTGTGCAGTGTTATAGGTCCCTATGGGACCTATAACACTGCAAAAAAAAAGTAAAAAAAAAGTGTTAAACTCCAGTCTGTGTCCGTTAGGCAATATATGGGTTACTGATGCAGCAGAGGTAGGGCCTTGGTCTTTGAATTTCAATTATTTAAAAAAAATTGAACATATTGTGTGGTTTATTATATTAGAGAAGAATGTCTTTGGGTGGTCCACCGTCCTGCATTATAGAGTCTTCTGAACTTCTGTATATGCGCTTGTTTTAACAAAAAGGTATTTTGTCAGACAATTTCAAAAACATTTGCGTTTTTTTGGGGTGGATTGTGAAGCCCGGGTGTGTACTCGTGCATCAGCCAACTTCAGGCTGTGTCTTTAAGGCAATCTATGGGTTACTGATGCAGCTGAGGTGGGGCCTGGGTCTAGGAATTTAAATAAAATAAAAAATGTCAACAATTGTGTGGTTCATTATTTTTGAGAAGAAAGTCTTTGGGTGGTCCACCGTCCTGCCTTATAGAGTCTTCTGAAATGTTGGATATGCGCTTGTGCTTACACAAAAAAAAAATTATACAATTTTGTTTATTTTGGGGCAGATTGTGAAGCCCTGTGTGTACTGGTGCATCAGCCAACTCCAGGCTGTGTCCTTCAGGCAATAAATGGGTTCCTGATGCCGCAGAGGTGGGGCCTGGGTCTTGGAATTTAATATTTTTGGATTGCGGGTGCTAAAAAAAAAGATGGACACACCCTAATCCGTTCAGTGGAGCGCGCCTGCGGCCCCGGACATCTGAGGGCATAACACACCTGTTATTGCTCGATCTCAGGAGAAGGGGGGTTCATCATCGGGAGAAGAGAGTTGCAGGTTGCCCTTGAGTCAGCAAGGCGGTAGCACGGTTGGCAGTCAGCGTGGTGTGGCAGTAGTGGAAATTCTGGAGCCAAACATGCCCAGGGGAGACCACCTGCTTTGCGGCAGCTTACCTTTCCGGGAGTTAGCGGGTTACCAGCACCGGTCGATGAAAGATAGAGACACGCTAATCCGTTCAGTGGAGAGCGCCTGAGGCCCCGGAAATCAGAGGGTATAACACACCTGGTATTGCTCGATCTCGCAATTGATCGTGCAAAGGTAGGGGGTTATTAAAGCCTCTTGGGTACTGCTGAGGCCTACTCTTGACTGCTCCTGGTGCAATGTATGGGGTAATTAAACACTCTTGGGTAGTGTTTTTTTTAATTTACTGATAATTTTATCAGTAATAAAATTGAATTTCCCAGAATGCTAATCGTTACACAATGGAACGCTTGTTGTGTGTGATTTTTTTATGAAAATAAATAAATAAATAAAACATACGGACAGGGATTAACTCTGCTTCATCATTTTGGAGATAAAAGTCCTTTGGTGATCTGATCTTTTGGAGACAGATGCGCTTACACACATATTGAATTAGTTTTTGTAAAAAAATTTCAATCATTGTGTGGTTTATTATTTTTGAGAAGAATGTCTTTGGGTGGTCCACCGTCCTGCATTATAGAGTCTTGTGAACTGTTGGATATGCACTTGTTCTCACACAAAGGTATTTCTTTTAAAAATGTCTAAAATGTTGTTGGAGGGGATTGTGAAACCCGGGTGTGTACTGGTGCATCAGCCAACTCCAGGCTGTGTCCTTCAGGCAATATATAGGTTCCCGATGCCGCAGAGGTGGGGCCTGGGTCTGGAAATTTCTAATTTTTGGATAGCGGGTGCTACCTATGAGAAATTTTTGTCAAAAATTTCTCATTGTGTTTTTTTTTTTTTCTTGGGGGGGGGGGGGGATTGTGAAGCCCTGGTGTGTACTCTTTCATCAGCCAACTCCAGGCTGTGTCATGCAGGCAATATATGGGTTACTGATGCCGCAGGGGTGGGGCCTGGTTCTGGAAATTTCAAATTTTTGGATAGCAGGTGCTACCAATGAGAAATCTTTGACAAAAATTTCTCATTGTGTTGTTTTTGGAGGGGGGATTGTGAAGCCCTGGTGTGTACTGGTTCATCAGCCAACTCTAGGCTGTGTCCTTCAGGCAATATATGGGTTACTGATGCCGCAGAGGTGGGGCCTGGGTCTGTTAATTTCAAATTTTTGGATAGCGGGTGCTACCAATGAGAAATATTTGTCAAAAATGTCATATATTGTGTTTTTTTTTGGGGGGGGGGGGGGGGATTGTGAAGCCCTGGTGTGTAGTGTACTAGTGCATCAGCCAACTCCACGCTGTGCCATTCAGCCACTAAATGGTCTCCTCTTGCTGCCAACATGTCCACGATATGTGATTCAGTCATTATATGGTCTCCTGACACTGATGCCACCACCAGGCTCTGTCATTGTGCTGCTGTGCGGCAGTGATTCTAAGAGCGATGCCGGTAATCTGCATGCTATTCTGAATAACAGTATTATTTCACTACCCCAGCACACTCAATATGCGTTTTAGGACACAGCAAAGTGTTCTATACCCCTATAGAGGCTGTATGTAGGCTAGAAATAGCCTTTTTTAATATCGATTCGCCGCGAATAAATTTTGTATCGAAACAAACTTTTCGTGAAAATTCGGCGAATCGGCCGAATCAAATTTTTGAAAAGTTTGCTCATCTCTAGCGTAATCCAGGCGACTCACAAATAATGCGGCTTCCTCAAAGGGCCTCAGCAAACGGCAGGTGTCACATATGAGCTGCCACTGGTTGACATTGAAGTTACACAGGGGAGTACTCCTATCTGCTTGGATCATCAAGAAATCGATGATGGCTTTTCTTTGTTCGTATAGTCTGTCCAACATATGGAAGGTGGAATTCCAAAGGGTGGCAACGTCACAAATAAGACTATGTTGTGGGATACCGTTCTGACGCTGCAGCTCAAGGAAGGTGTGCTTGGCGGTGTACGAGTGGCTGAAGTGCATGCACAGTTTCCTTGCCATTTTCAGGATGTTTTGCAAATGGGGTGAAGACTTGAGGAAGTGCTTGAAAACCAGATTCAACACGTGTGCCATGCAGGGCGCATGTTTCACACTTCCTTGTCACAGCGCGGACGCGATATTCTTCCCTTTGTCTGTCACCATGGTTCCTATTTCCAGATTTCGTGGAGTAAGCCATACTCGGATTTCTTTATGAATGAACTTTAGCAGTTCCTCCCCTGTGTGACTCCGTTCGCCAAGGCAAACCATGTGAAGAACAGCTTGACACCGCCGTGCCCTACACACAATGTATGATGAATGGCCACCGAGATTTGGACGTGCAGTGGAGGCCGAGGACACGGTGAAGCATGAGGAGCCGGCGTTGCACACTGTAACAGGACCAACTGCCTGGAAGTGAGAGCTTGGAATAGGAAGCGGTGTGACCTGTCCAAGTTGCTGTTGTGGCTGTGCAGGAACCACAAAAGACAAGCCGTAAAAGACAAGTATTGTCCCTGCCCGTAGTTACGGCTCCACACGTCGGTGCTGCCGTGCACTTTTGAACACACCGACAGGCTCAAGAACTGGCCCACCTTCTCTTGTACAAACTTATGCAGGGCTGGTACTGCCTTCTTCGCAAAGAAATGACGGCTTGGGACTCTCCACCTCGGCTCGGCACAAGCCATCAATTCTCTGAAAGGTGCAGAGTCCACCACTTGAAAAGGGAGGGACTGCAACCCCAGCAACTTGGACAGGAGCACATTCAACTTCTGCGCCGTTGGATGAGTGGGCACATACTGTTTTCTCTTGGACATGGCTTCACCGATGGATTGTTGTCGGAATGGCTGACTAAAAGCGGGAGAAGCAGGAGCGGCAGAAGGAGGGTTTGACACACAGCTCCCTTCGGCTGAGGTGGTGGAGCCTTGGCTGAATGAAGGAGGGAGCGGATGGCCACTGGGTGATGCAGCAGGCTGGACCCCTACATGGAAAGGTAGGCTGCCGCGAAGCAGGTGGTCTCTCCGGGCACGTTTGGCTCCTGAATTTCCACTACTACCACCACGCTGACTGCCAACCGTGCTACCGCCTTGCTGCCTCAAGGGCAACCTGCAACTCTCTTCTCCTGATGATGATGAAGCCCCTTCTGCACCCGGCTCCCAATTGCGATCGGCTTCATCATCATCAAAAGTTGTGTGCACATTACTGATGTCCTCCTCAGGTTCCCCAACAGCATAAGGAGCTGAACCCACAGCATAAGATACTTCTTTAGGAGCAGGAACAGCATAGGACAAAGGCAATGGGAGGACATGGACCGCTCCCGGGCCATGCCAACTGAGGGTTGTGTCTGAGCAGCCCACCGACTGTTGACTGGGGGTGTCAGATGTCACTTGTGATGATGTGGATGAGCGTGTTAACCAATCGACGATGGCAGATGGGTTGCTGGATGAGACACGACCACTGGCTGATAACGGGAGCTCAGTCCTCTCGCTGCGACTCCTGCTGCCACTCGCCCCAAGTCTGCTGCCAACTCTGCCTGAAGTATTTAGGCCTCTGCCACTCCTCTGTGCACGTCCTGGCACTTCTCTGCCTGACATACTTAGTGCGTTTATGAGGGTATTACAATACGCTACACTACTCTTTAAACAGTATTTGTCTAGAAAAGCAGCAGGTGATTACTTACGGCTGTCCTTGAACAGATTAACAGGTACTAGATGGTACAAGACTTGGATGTATGTATGCGGTATGCACTGATGAGGGCAGCAATATGCCTAACTATTAGCAGAAAAAAACTCGGTATTTTTGTAGAACACCAGCCGGTGGATACTATTGTTTGGACTTTGACGGTTTGGAGCACCTTAACAGATTAACAGGTACTAAATAGTACAATACTTGGATGTACCTATGCGGTATCCACTGATGAGGGCAGTAATATCTAACTATTAGCAGAAAAAACTCTGTATTTTAGTAAAACACCAAACGATGGATACTATTATTTGGACTTTGACGGTTTGGAGCACCTTGACAGCTACTAAATGGTACAATACTTGGATGTACCTATGCGGTATGCACTGATGAGGGCAGT
This sequence comes from Hyla sarda, assembly GCF_029499605.1. Classification (NCBI taxonomy): domain Eukaryota; kingdom Metazoa; phylum Chordata; class Amphibia; order Anura; family Hylidae; genus Hyla; species Hyla sarda. The sequence goes on along the minus strand of NC_079195.1, from coordinate 135,934,724 downwards.
AATATGCCTAACTATTAGCAGAAAAAAAATCTGTATTTTTGTAAAACACCAGCCGGTGGATACTATTGTTTGGACTTTGACGGTATGGACCACCTTGAAAGCTTAACATGTACTAAATGGTACAATACTTGCATGTACCTATGCGGCATGCACTGATGAGGGCAGTAATATACCTATTAGCAGAAAAAACTCTGTATTCTTGTAAAACATCAGCCGGTGGATACTATTGTTTGGACTTTGACGGTATGGAGCACCTTGACAGCTTAACAGGTACTAGATGGTACAATACTTGGATGTACCTATGCGGTATGCACTGATGAGGGCAGTAATATGCCTAACTATTAGCAGAAAAAACTCTGTATTTTTGTAATACACCAGCCGGTGGATACTATTGTTTGGATTTTGACGGTATGGAGCACCTTGACAGCTTAACAGGTACTAAATGGTACAATACTTGCATGTACCTATGCGGTATGCACTGATGAGGGCAGTTTTATATGCGTAACTATACGCAGAAAAAAACTGTTTAAAAAAAAAACAGCTGGTGAAAAGTATTTTTTGGACTTGCATAGTATGTAGCCAGCCCCTTGACAGATTAACAGGTACAAAATGGTGCAAATGCACTACAGTCCACTGAACAATCACATATTTCTGAACAGCAGCAGGACCCAACAGTGCAGCACCACAAAAAAAAAATCCAGGGATTAAACACTAAATTGCACTCTGTCACACAATTCTGAGCAGCAGAAGTTTTGTGGAGCAAATACAAATAAACTCATTTGGGCTGAAAAATTAGGAGATAAGATGCTTCAGAAAGTTCAGGCAGCTTGGAGATCTATATGAGGCAGCTGACAGCTATCTGCCTCTCTCTGCTGCAATGCTCAATAACGTGAATAGGAGGTTTAGCTATCAATGATCAGTGTAACAGCACAGCACTCTGCACTCCTGCCTTTCCCTAATGCTGATGTGACTAACAGTTGCAGTGTAACGCTGTGGTATGAGCTATTCACACACACACGCAGTCCCGTCCTCTCCATCTGAGTGCATAGATGAAATGAAGAGAGGAAAGATGGCTGCCGATTATATAGGGGCTGTGACATCACAGGGGTCAGTGAACACTGATAGGCTGCATCTCACATGTGATTCAGGGTCAGCCCGCCTACCTTCATTCCCGCCACTGTTTCCCACCCTCCCATAATCCCCTGCCCCATGTACTCATATGTGGATCCGCCATCTTAGGTCCCCAATAGCCTGGAACGCTGTAAAATGGAGTTTAATGAAGCGATTCGTGAGATAGAATCGCGGCGATATTCATATTCGTTGCGAATCAAATTTTTCATGAAATTCGTAACGAATTTGGGTTCGTCAACTCCGATCGCTCATCTCTAGTAATAAGCATTGTATTCCCATAGCACATGCCTCTTAGGGGAATGCACCAACATTACTGAGAAATAAAAGCTGTTATCAGGCTGCCCAAATGGCCAAAATGAATAGTCAATGTCATAAATCAGTAACACTTTATATGTTGCTTTTTACCCATAGGGAACAAAAAGCATTAGGAAAAATGCACTGGAGACCTTTAAACATGTTATGTTCATGTTGAACACCATTTTTTATAGTAGTATAAATAGTAATAGTAAATATGTAAGAAAATGACTGTATAGCAGGGGATTATAAATTACGACTACGCAAAACTAAGCTATTTCATCCAGAGCATGTCTACCAGATGTAATTTTCAAAGAGGCATAGACAATCTCTGCCGTAGAAAGGAAAAAAAGACTATTGCTTGCATACTTTATCCGCTTGTATTTCGACCAGTACAGCACAGAATAGCATATTGCAGTTAGTCCTCAATTGTACGGTGAGTCAGATCTTTGTAAATGATAAGATTTGCCTGTAAAAATTATTTCTACAACTCTGGGTAGAGAACTATAATTTCTTTGTGTTGGAACGATGATCGTTCAGGATGCTGATGAGTCCGCAAGGTTAAATGCATACTTTAAAGGAGATCCAGGATTTCAGCGCCACATTTTACTCTGATATCATTCCTATAAAGATGGGGCCATGGCAGTCTGGTGCATTATGTGCAGAATTTCATAGCTCTCTAAATCCGAGTAACTTCTGACATAAATTACCACCTACTCACCTCTGCATTAGCGGTTTTCATGAAGCGGAGGCAGACTGTTTTTTGTATGGATATAAGAAAATGCTTCATGCAGAATGATTGTTATTATGGGAATAAACTACTGTATATTGGAAGTAACAGTACATCAGGGAAATGCAGTTTATCCTTTAAAAGGTACTCTTTTACTTTCAGTAGAGGTCAAAATCAACTTTTCTAATAAATTCCTTCCCTAGCTTCCATCTGTCTTGTCATTTCTAGGGCTGTAATTTGCATAAGGAAAAGCCTTTTATGAAGAAAAGGGACTTATGTGCCACAAGCAGGTTTTATGATATTGGTGGTTCTTCATTTTACAAGGCTACAAATGAATAAAAAAAAATGCTGGAAAATGTTACATGACACAGGCAGCCATTATCCGTTGTCATGGGAGCAGACAGTGGCCAATGTTTTCCTAGGTCTTACATCATTTTGACTTATCAAACATAAATTTGAATGCGCATGAAAAATGTATTTACTTTAGAATGCCTTGAAGACAATCAGAAGCCGTCTGGAAAATAAAATGTCTCTTAAGTGGAGGGATGACTTAGATGTTAACATACACTAGTCGTAAGTTAAGAATAAATTGTGGTGAATTTGATGCAGGGTGAAAATGCCAACTTTGCCAGAAGCAATACCCTTTCCATTCAAAGCCACAGCCACTTATTGAGCATGGTACAGAATAGCCAAAGGTTGCAATACTATAAATTCCCCCCATTATGTCTATTACAAGGTTTGCAAATTCCATATACTCTAAAGCCTCATCACTCACTTAATAATAGTATTGATTCCTATTAATGCCAATGGAGATGATCTGAAGTATCTTACGCATTCCAGGGACTGGTGTGACACTGTTTCTAGAGGATGATAGACAAGTTTATCAAGTACTGCATAAAGTCTTTAAAGATGCAAAAAAAACTTCATATGCTTCATAAGTTGCCTATCCTTGGGATCCACAAATATTTTGTCTGGACATCTGCCTAGGCAAGTGGAAATATCTACTGCACAATTTAATACATGGCAGGAGAATTATGAACTCATGCATTACCCTACATATGCTGCAGCCATACAGTGACCTTAGCAAAAAAGTAGAAAACTGCATCCTTTTATGGAAATATTATGCCCAATAGGTGTGACACAATGCAGCTGAGATGGTGAATTTAGAAGCAGTGGTGGCTCATCTTATCACTATGACAAGGAAGGTCACATGGTTCTAGTGTATGCTTCCACATTAATTAATTGAGAAGGGTTACCAGAGCCTTGTGGTTTTCTGTGAGTGTATGTGAATGTATTGGTGTATGTTTGTGTGGGTAACTGATGGGAATATGTGTAGTTGGGCGACTGTATCCAGTGTCCATGTTGATGTCAATCCAGTGTGAGTTATTTAGGTACTAATGTCTGCAAAAGCAAAAAAGCATCTAGTCCTAGGTGTTTAGCGAGTAAAATGTCCAGATAAAGGACCTAAACTAGTGTGTTACCTGGCTCTGGCTGACTGTAACATTGTAATGAAGGATTGTAGGCAATATTCAGTCAGCATGTGGTGCTTTGACAATGCCCTTAGAAATAGTACCATCAGTAATGTGGAGATGGTGCCAGGGTTATGCAACAGTAGAGGCTAGCAGTCCGTGTGCTGAATGTATGCCATTTCTATGGGACAGGCAGCATCAGACAGTGCCAGAAGGCTCCAGTTCAAGATTCATCTTCTCCCCAGTTCTTAGAACTGGTTGCAGTTTTAATTACTGGATGGGTAGAAGCGGAGAGAACTGGCTGATGTGTCAGGGATTTGATCACATAGACACAGATGATCGCGCAGACAGGGGATCGGCTGTATTTGTGTCCTGGGGGATGCCTTACCTTTTGCCCCATATCCATTTTTTTGGCTGGACTGAGAACCGCGGCATACCATGGTTTTCAGTCCGGCCACAAAACTGGATATGGGGCTAAAGTGAGCACATTTAAATGAATGAGATTTGGCGCCGGTCCGTCTGGGATATGGGAGCACCCGGTTTTGAAATATCCCAGCCAGATCAAGCAATCGGATGCCTGAAACGTGGTGTGAATGCACCCTTGGTACTTTCAGAAATCTTTTTTTCTGGTGTTCTATTGTAGTTTTTAAAGCCACAACTAAATAAGACAATGTCTATACTTGACTGGCTGCAGGCTACTTTCTGCCTCTTTCCATGCAGGCCAGCAAAATGTACATGAATCTGGATATTCAAGTGTGGTCACATCATTTTTGTTACCCTAATGTTAATTCGGAGATACCTTGCTAATACAGGGCTGTCCTTCCTTGCGTTTCCTCTTGGTTTAGCATATTCCAAAATGTGTCAAAAGATGAATAGCTTCGAAAAAAAACATGATATTGAGATTTAAATGCTATGAAATGTAAATGCTATTGTGTCTATGTGTGGCCACCTAGTGGTTGTGAGTAGAATAGCAGTCTGTTGACTGTTTTGATCATCATGTTGCAACATTGTATTAAATTCTGTAACATTAGAATTTGAGATTCTTAACTAAATTTCATGAACGGAAAGGGTGGACACATCTGCACATATTTCTAATTACCCTCTCCCTGTGAAACTCATGTAAACTAATTTCAGCCCAGAATAGCTAAAATAATGGGATTTCTTTGACAGATAGGAGTCTGTGCCAATAATTTTATGATAATGGTTGGAAACAGTTCCCTAAAATTCATGCTAATAAAAGTGGCTTTACACATACACAACTTTTCAGAGAACATTTGTTGTCAATCCTGATTTTCTTTTCAGAGAAAGCACAAGACTAATCCGGCCAGTTAACAGCATTATCTTTGACATATGGCTGAGATAAAGGAACATATTTAGAAGCAACAAGTCAGTGTATAATCTCCTCCAAAATTAAGACCTGCCTTATGCATTATTTCACTTGGAGTCTAATATGTATTAAAAACCACCACCCTCCCCCCCAAAAAAACAAACTTGATTTCTAGAGGAAACAATAAAACTTTCTTATTAATTCATGATTCTGATTCTTGCCAGTAAACCAAAGAATATCTTCCCATAAGATATATAGTGTTACGGTATACTATGAATCCATTTAGAGAAATGACAAGGACTTTTATCTGTGATAAAACAGATGGTGTTGTGAATGATCATATTGACCTTAGTCTTACATGTGCTTCCTTTCTTCTGCCAGATACTTCATTTAGGGTCCATGCATTTAAATATGATGTCAACTTTTTCAAACATTCAGTCAAGATTTTAGTAGGTTTTCATAACTGAAAATATATATTTTGGTTCAGCTGCATGATTAGTATGTACTTTAGCAATTAATGGAACATGTCCGCTATATTTGGCCCTAAGAGCTGCAGACACCATTGGATAGCTGTTAAGCTAAAAAGCAAACTCTGCCTTTCCTGGAGCCTATGGTGATTGCCAATAAAAGTTAGCTTTTTATTTCTCAGCCAAGTACTGAGAAGGCAGGGACAAGCTACTTAATTGCAACAACCCGACACATGTCATCCTTTGCCCTCAATTCCAAGCCCTTTCTTAATAGATGAACAGGACTCTTAAGGGGATACTATGGTGGATAATTTTTTTTAAATCAACTGTTGCTAGAACATTAAACATATTTGTAAATAACTTCTATTCAAAAAATCTTAAGCCTTCCAGTACTTATCAGCTGCGGTATGCTCCAGAGTAAGCTATTTTCTTTTTGAATTTCTTTTCTATCTGACCACAGTGCTCTTTGCTGACACCTCTTTCCATCTCAGGAACTGTGAAAAGCAGAATAGGTTTGCTATGGGGATTTGCTCATTCTCTGGACAGTTCCTGACATGGACAGAGGTGTCAGCAGAGAGAACTGTGGCAGGACAGAAAATAAATTCAAAAAGAAAAGAACTTCCTGTGGAGCATACAGCAGCTGATAAGTACTGGAAGGATTAAGATTTTTAAATAGAAGTAATTTACAATTTTGTTTCATTTTCTGGCACCAGTAGAGTTAAAAAAAAATTGTTTTCCACCGGAGTACCCATTTGATGCCTGTTAGTGAGGGGCTAGGAGGTAAGGCAAGTGGGGAGGTGTGCAAGACTGTGGCACTTAAGCAGCTTAGTGCCTCATCCTTAAAACATGGCAGAAAAAAAAGGTAGTTTGATAAGTTTGGCAGCCATCATCAGCTCCAGGAAAGGTAGAAGTTAATTTTATACCCTAACAGCTATTCAAGAGTGTCTGCAGCTATAAGCACCAATGAGAGCTCACAGATCTCCTTTACAGTCTATTGGGCACGTTAAGCTATAGGTTTCTACATGTTTTATATGAATTTAAATATATACCCTCTACAGTTAACACAATGTGAACATGCCCTTAGAATCTTATTCAGAGTAGAGAGAGGTACTGGAATCAGAGCCATTAAAAAGCCATTCTTATGGACTATATATAAAACATGCAAACATGCAGGCTCTACAAGAGACACTGAGCTAATTTATATGTTTATTTATTTTTGGGGGGTGGGGGGGTTACACCAAAATAAGTACAATACAATAATAATAAAAATAACATTATTTTAAAGGTTTCCTTCAATGTTAGGGCATCCCTATTATCTTTTGGTGGGGACCCTGCACTGAAAGCAAGAAGCTTTTATCTTTTGCAATCTCCATGGGGTTCGCACTAAAGCAGGTTGAGATGTTCTTTGAGCCCCTGCATTGCAGTATGGAGCTCAGCTGAATGTTTCTGTCAGTTTGCTCCAATGGAGGAGAGGATGGGGGGCACTTAGCATGGGGACTATCATGATTTATACTTCTGACTTTAGAAGTCTATTTAAACAATAAATACATTTCTTTGATTAGACTAGTTTTTCTGAACACTTGTAACATGGTGATTGACTGTAGGCGAGTGCTTTTTTTTTCGTTATTTCTGGGTAGAGCAGATCATTCACTCTTCTACAATAAATCCCCCCCTACAATGTAGGCAATATTTTCCAGCCTGATGGATATGCACAACTCGGCTAATGAAGCATACATTACAAATTATTGCCTGCGCTTGCTGCATATCAAAATGAATAGAGCGGAGACATTGATTGTTTCAGCATTCTCTGCATATCTGCACAGCTTTCTCTCGGATCCTTACCCCACTCTCTAGAGTCTAGTGCTGTTGTTTTTACTCTGCATACATTTATTCTCATTTTGATTGTTCTCATATATGTATGTGTACAGGTATCATTGAAGATGACATTTTATTTTTACCTCACCTCTCTCTAAATCTAAGACATAATACTTCCTAGGTTGTCTGTTTGTTTCCTCTTGTGTGATTTATAGGAAACCTGCCGGTCTGACGTTCAGATCAAGTGCTGTGTTTTAGAGAAAATGTATCTGAGTAGATTTCTGTATAGTTTTTTGGGAACATTTTTTGTATAACTCTTTAACTTTCCTGACCTTTCTGTTTTAGTAAATGCTTGTATTCCTCTTGAAATAACATTTCTGGGACATATTTTCTTTTATCTGTGTGTTGTGTCGTTCCTCTGTTATTCCTATTAGAAATGTATAACTAAATAGACAACTGGGTGTTACCAGTTGGGGTTTGTCTTAAACTGGAATTTTATGGGGTACACAATGCTGGCAAGTAAGAAGAGGACACAGCTCCTTTTAAAGTCCATGGCATGGTCCTACTCAGAGATGGGAATCTATCTCAGTATGCAGATCCATACAGGAAAGGCTATCAGTCACTGTTTACATCAGCCTAGACTTCTAAGCCTAGAATAAGGAGAGGTTTAAATTATTAAATAACAAAATATACTGAATCTATTTCCACAAAAACTATATATTATCAACCACTCAGCTCCATTTTCTCTCTGTTCTAAAATTATACAATACTAAAATTGTCATAAGCTGGGGAAGTCTGTGTCATGACATGCTCCCTCTATGTGAGGCCGAGCCCCCTTTCAGTCCACTTCATTCCTCCTTTATGCCCCCTTGGTGCAAGTGGTGTAAATCAATCAAAGTTGCAAATGTTTAACAGAAATGAGCAAAAATCGCCATTTCTGAACAAAATGTGCAACTTCAGAGGATTTGTGCCACTCGCATGGCTTGATAAATGTCCACAATTATATTTGTATTATTCTTCAAAACAATCAGCAATGCCAATTCATTTATGAGTTTTCTGTAGCTCCTACAAATCAGAGAGTTTTCTTTTCTTTTTCAGAAAGGGGTTGTTTATCTAGGGTGACTGAAAATATACTATATATTGCGTAAGTGATGATGTACATGGGGATACAAAAGATAAGAAGCAATCATGTGACAAGTACCAAAGGGCTTAAGAGGCCATTTTGGGAAAGTAGACATGGTAAAAAAGTTGTTCTAACAGCTCCCCAAAGAAAAAAAGGTTAAGAAAAAAGTATCAAAAAGTATCATTTAGATGATAAAAAGGCTATATAATACAAAATTCGAATAAAATATTCAGTTATTACTGGGGTATTGCATATTAAATACTAATTAAGGGTTAAGAATCCCAGATAAGAAGAGGTTAATGTTAAAATGCCGATAATTTGGGCTGTAAGTGTTTACCAATGCTCCTTATTTCACATCGCTATAATTAAAGCAACAGATTGAATAACCCTGGGAATTACAAATAGTTGAGCAATGCAGCATGAGCTTCTGGGAGCTGTCACTGAGGTGAACCGAGAGCTACATTACAAACAAGTCCATCCGTTCTGAACTATAACAAAGTCTTGTTTTGTGAAAATGTTGATAAGCAGACATATAACAAGTAACAACGTGCGATTCACCTGGGACAGAGCTGTGAGCTAAGCTAACAGCTTTCCCGGGATTCAGATCAGATAGTGTTTATAAGCACAAAGTAACTCTCTGTGCTTATTGTCTCATGTTACTCTTCGACTGGCTATACGCCTTTGAAATATGCATGTTACTTTGGATGCCTTTTGTTTAGAAATGTTTCATTTAGATCATTTTCTTTAATCAACTATCTGTGCTTCAGTTGTGGACATATAGGAATTAATGTATACATCCATTTTTTATTTACATTAAAAGTTCATAACAACCCCTCCATATGGGCTGTCAAAAAGATTTCATTAGGGGATTTCATAACTAGGTATGCCAAAATAAATCATTCACCTTTAGGCTATAATTCCACTGAGGTTTTTCAGCTAAAAATGCCCATAAAAAATGGCTTTTCTGCTGCACAGTTTTTTCAATGAAAAAACGCAGCGGCCAGATATAAGCTGCAAGTCAATAGGGAGCTGCAAAATGCCATATCCACTTGGGGTTTTTTAGTTTGATGTTTTTCCTTTTGGCGTTTTTCAGCTATTTTGGGCTACCTGGCAGTTTTTAAAAAAAAACGACCTCTTGTTGAGACTTCGGCTTTTATTTTTTATTTTTTTTTAGAAAATCTTGGCATTTTTCTACCATAGAAGTCTATGGGATTGAACAAACACCAAAAAAAAAAAAAAAAAAATAAGCATGTGGGTTTTTAACATTGGCATTTTTGCTGGGCATTTTTTTTCTTTTTCATACAAAGGGATGAAATTAGATTTTTTTAAATAAAATTTCGTAGGTTACCATTAAAAACAAACAAACAATAGGGATGGAAATAATTGTAGGGAATAAAATTTATATTTTATACTTTTTTTTATTTATTTTTCAATCAGGGACCAATTTATGTAACAGGCAGGGAAATAAAAGTGTGGCCGGCAATTTTAAAAATGTATGAAGGGGCCATGTAAATGTAAAAGTATACATATTTTTAAAAATGTTGTGAAACTTTTTTATTAATAATGTATTTTATTTAAGTGTTATATAAAGTGTTGAGATTTTTACTACTTTTAAACTTTATTCTAGACATTAATTAGTTACTACTAGAACTCCCAGCATGTAGCAGACTGTTCCATGCTGGGAGCTGTAGTACCTGTACTAATAGACAGATCACAGTTGGTGTCACTCCTGACACCCGTTGCGATCGTCCTTTACAATTGGGAGAAGCAGGCGGTATGCCACACTTCTCCGCTCCCCTGCCTGGCACTGTACTCCTCTGTGATGTGAAGTTCTCTTCACATCACAGATTCATATTTGGTGCTGAGAGTTGTAATTGGACAGATGGTGCCGGCCAATCACAACTCTTTGCGGCATATATAGATCTGTGATGTGAAGAGAACTTCACATCAGAACTAAGTAAAGTGCCGGCCAGGGGTGCGGAAAAGTGTGGCCGGCCGCCCACTTCTCCAGATTAAAAATGACGATCACAAAGGGTGTCAGGAGTGACACCAATTGCAATCTTTCTATTAGTGCAGGCACTACAGCTCCCAGCATGGAGCAGAGTGTGGAGTAAGGGACAGATGGCAATGAGTGACACCCATTGTCACTTTATATTGTTGAGATGTCAGCGCTACTTTGCAGTGCACGTATTTCTGTTCTATATAGCTGGCCAGTGATGTGAATAGAAATTCACATCACTGATTCATATGTGCCGCTCAGAGCGGTGATTGGCTGGCACTATCTGGCAAATCACCGATCTGAGCAGCAAATATGAATCAGTGATGTGAATTTCTATTTACATCACTGGCCGGCCATATAGAGCAGAGATGCTTGCATTGTAGAGTAGCGTTTGGATCTCAGAAATATAAAGGATGATCACAATGTGTATCAATAGTGACACCAGAGGCGATCTGTCCTTAGTGCAGATACTATAGCTCCCAGCATGGAACAGTTTGTTTAAAAGTAGTAAAAAGTAGTAAAAATCACACACACTACATTTTTATGTCCCTGCTCTCTCACAGAAATTGGTCCCTGATTGAAAATTTATAAAAATTTGGTTATAAAAATATAAATTCTGTTCTCTACAATTTTTTCCATCCCAACTGCATCATTATTACCATATATACTCTAGTATGAGCCGAGTTTTTCAGCACAATTTTTTGTGCTGAAAATGCCCCCCTCGGCTTATACTCGAGTGAATAAAAAAAAAATGCTTTAGGCACACCAGTAGAGGGGGGTGTCTGGCTGTCCATCTTCACTGCACGGACCATCCGCATTCAGGTGGGGAAGGTGAGCCGGTCGGGGCCATCCATCTTCACCAGGAGGCCCTCTTCTCTGCTACTGGCAATCCCCCAACTAGTGATGCTTCATTGACGCCGCCGGCTCACCCTCCCTGGATGGTCCCTGCAGCGACTAGAGCAACAACTGGGGAGGTGAGAAGACAACAAAAGGGGGGTCTGGATGATGATGGGGGGATGGTGGATGATGACGGGGGGATGATGGATGATGACGGGGGGAGGATGACAGGGGGGGATGATGTATTTCCAACCCTATGCTTATACTCGAGTCAATAAGTTTTCCTAGGTTTTTGGGGTGAAATTAGTGGCCTCTGCTTATATTCGGGTTGGCTTAAACTCGAGTATATACGGTATTAATGTTTTTCTTTTCTTTTTTTGTACCCAACAAAATTCGAAAGAAACACCTGCAGGAAAACTGCAGAAAATGCAATTTTCACACAAAGATAAAGGCCAGAAAAAATGCCAAAACGCAGGGAAAATCAGTGGCAGTTTTTCATGCGTTTTTCATGCATTTTTTACCTTAGAACAGGGGTGTCAAACACCTGACCCGCGGGCCAAATCCGGCCCGCCAGACCTCGTCATGTAGCCTTCACCTTTAATCTCGCTTTTTTTTTTAAAAAGAAAGCCTTCTCTTCAGCGCATGCGCGGCGATCCTCCTTCGGTCCTCCTGGTCCTCCGCCTCTATGGTTGTACGCACGGGACGTCAGTGATGTCCCGTGCGTACAACCATAGAGACGTGGAAGGAACAGGAGGACGGCAGGATCGTCGCAGGAGGACGCGCGCAGGCCCTGGTAAGTGACCGGCGGCGCGTTATCTTCTTCAGCGTTCCGGTCACCGCTCGACCGGTCCTGGCACCTACTGCCATGGTCCATAGGCCATAGCAGTAGATGTGACCCTGGGCCGGAGGAGCAGTGACCGGATCACAGTGTGGGCAGCACACAGACATACAGCCTTCAGCCATACACTGTATATGGCTGGAGGCTGTATGTCTGTGGGGAGGGAGGGAGGGGGGGGTGCCAACCTAATGTGGGGGGAACTATACTGCCAACTAATGTGGGGGAACATGCTGGCAACTAATGTGGGGGAACATGCTGCCTACCTATTGTGGGGGGAATTATACTGCCAACCTAATGTGGGGGAACATGCTGCCAACAAATGTGGGGGGACATGCTGCCTACCTAATGTGGGGGGAACTATACTGCCTACCTAATGTGGGGGGAACTATACTGCCTACCTAATGTGGGGGAACTATACTGCCAACCTAATGTGGGGGGAAATATACTGCAAACCTAATGTGGGGGGAACTATACTGCCAACTAATGTGGAAGAACATGCTGCCAACTAATGTGGGGGAATATGCTGCCTACCTAATGTGGGGGGAACTATACTGCCAACCTAATGTGGGGGAACTATACTGCCAACTAATGTGGGGGAACATGCTGCCAACTAATGTGGGGGAACATGCTGCCTACCTAATGTGGGGGAAACTATACTGCCTACCTAATGTGGGGGGAACTATACTGCCAACCTAATGTGGGGGAACTATACTGCCAACTAATGTGGGGGAACATGCTGCCAACTAATGTGGGGGAACATGCTGCCTACCTAATGTGGGGGAAACTATACTGCCTACCTAATGTGGGGGGAACTATACTGCCAACCTAATGTGGGGGAACATGCTGCATACTAATGTGGGGGAACATGCTGCCTACCTAATGTGGGGGAACTACAAGGTACTGTACATTGCGGTAGGAGGGGTAGTCTTATATGGCGTGTACATCCCAAACTCTCCATTTTAACTGTAAAAGTTGGGGGTCGTCTTATACACCCAGTCGTCTTATACGCCGGCATATATGGTATGTGGGGGGGGGAGGGGTCATACAGATACAACCGGCCCTTTGAGGGTGACCAAACTGCTGATGCAGCCCCCGATGAATTTGAGTTTGACACCCCTGCCTTAGAAGTACAAAAACATTTGCAAACGTGAATTTCTTAAACACTAAAGAATCATTATCTCACCAATTAGATATAGGAACATTTAAGCAATATGAAAAAACATCCGGTATAACATAGCAAACATCCAATTGTTTCACAAATAAGCTCTAAAATAGCATCAAGCTTTACCAAGAACAATCCACATGACAGCTAATATATCTTGAGAGGAAAATAATTATGTATGGAAAATATATAGCTAGCTTCTTATATAGAAGGTGGATCACCATAGGCTTTTTTGTTATTAAATATTGCATCAGTAGTGCTACTTTATCATAGCTTGAGGATCACTGCCATTATCCAGAATTATTAGTTTGCTCCTCTTTATGGTATAAGCCAAGTAAGTGCAATCCCCCTAGACATACCACCAATTTATTGCCCTGTATTGTTTTCACTACCAGTGGAAAAGGGAATGGACATGAATAATTGCTGTTATAACCTAGATATATGGGCAATGATTAATTTAGTTAAATGGTCCTCCATACATACATGCTGTATCAACACATACTGCTCATTCTTTGTCCTGTTATAACAAGTTTTTGGTCTATTTTAACACCAAAACGTACACACACGATCACTATAGAAAATTAGGTCATTACATGAAGAAACAGCCTTATAAAAAGATTTCTTAGTTCCTCCATAATTGCGGCATTTTGTGCCAAGCACAGATAAGTGAATTTCCCTTCCTTGGAGGATATATCTGCTCAGTTTCATTATAATGTTAAGATTAAAAATAAATGACCAAGAAAAACGAAGATACTTCTTGTGGTTTACTTCTCATATAAACACATTTGTGCTCAGAGCTTCATATTCGTGCTCGTGATTACAACGATACATACATACCTGTATGAAAGACATTAAACTTAACAAGGCGGTCAGATATGAGCCCATAACCGCCTTTAGTGGGCATACCCTGTAATGGAATAAATTGAAAAAGGGGAGAGTTGGGTGGGGTCCGCAAAACGTTATGTACACCCTCCCCCAGTAGGTGAAGGGGCGTTCCTTCCCCCCGCCCCCTACCCATAACTCCTTTACGCCCCGCCTAGAAGTGCAGTGGCGGAAAATACTCACGCCCCTCGCGCAAAAACAGCCTGATTAATATAGGCTTAATATTTGTGCTCGGGGCTTCACACTCGTGCTCATGATTACAATGATACAAACACACCTGTATGAAAGACATTAAACTTAACAAGGCGGTCAGATTTGTGCCCATATCCACGATGGAGGGCAGGCCTTTAGTGGGCAAAAAGTCAACCAAGTAGGAAAAATAACAGAATTTATAATCATGAACCAATACTACAACCCTATCAAAAAAACAATTTAGACTCTAACTTGGGACAGGAAATATAGAATCTGGGAACTAGCTATCCTAATAATCGATGCCTAGTACCGAAGAGCTGTGGTAATCTCGCCCACTCTGTAATAAAAGAGCGGGCACTGAAACAGGCTGACATACTGGCTGATATATGCCTCGTTAACATACTTGCCTATGACATCATGGCAAGAGTTAACCAATAGATACCTGTCAGGGATAAAAAGAAGTTATCCAAGTGCCTGCTATTAAGCAGCAAAAATAAACTGTTAGGAAAATAACACACAATACCAACTACATGACAGACCTTTGGTGATAATAACCTTGTGGCACCATATTGCCTGTAAATCAAACGACACTCGAAAAATCACCTTACCTGAAGACTAAGCCATACCTTAAACTGCCAAGCTTCTGACTCAAATTGGTCTCAGGAGTGGTGCCCCACTGCGAGTGACCGATCCCTTTACCGCCATCATGCCTATAGACATGACAGGTCTTTGCGTAACCAACAAGCCTGTAAACTTGACAGGTCTTTGCGTAACCATTAGTGATGAGTGGCATTGGGCGTATTCAAATTCACAATATTTTGCGAATATATGGAGGAATATTGATTCTATATTCACGAATTTCACATATTCGTTATATTCATTGTTTATTTGCGTATTCATTGCATATTTGCATAATCTCAAATTCACGTATTCATTGTTTATTCGCATAATCACAAATGTGCATATTCGCTTATGAAACTACAAAAAAAATGCTGCTGGGAGGAATTTTATATAGTGAAGGGGTGGGAAACTTTACTATTGATTGCTAGGGATGTTGATAACCTCTGACAAGTGTATTTGCATCATTCTCAGTGGTCCACAAACTAAAAGAAGGAATATTCGAATATGTGCATATGCAAAATATTTGCGCTACACAATATCACACAGTAACCAGCATTGGAGCATTCTTTAGACCACAAGCTGGAAACAGTGAGGGATGATGATCACTGTGATGTGTTCTTTGGAAAAAAAAAATGTAATTTCCAATATATAGCGAATATATTTGCAATATTCACAATTTTTTGATATTTGCGGAAAAAAATTTTTTATGAGAATATTTGCACCCAACACTAGTAACCATTATACCTGTAGATGGGACAGTTCTTTACTTGAACCATTGTGCCTGTAGACTAGACAGGTCTTGCATACCATCGTGCCTATAAATGTGTCAGGTCTTTGCATAACCATCATGCCTGTAGAAGTGACAGGTCTTGCATAACGATCTTTTCTTTTTTTTTGCAACCACCTGTATGTCGTGAAGTTATTGCTCTAAAAGTGTGTCAGTAACAATAACTACGCAGTGTATCCCCCTGCAGATGTGGCAGGTATGAAGGGTATACCACCACCTATGTGTCGTGATGTTGTTGCTCTGAAAACCTGTCAGTAACAACTGTGCAGTGCATCCCCCTGCAGATGTGGCAGGTATAACAGGTATACAACCATCTATGTGTTGGGATATTGTTGCTTTGAAAATGTGTCAGAAACAACAACTGTGCAGTGTATTCCCCTGCAGACGTGGCAGGTATAAAGGGTATACAACCACCTACATGCCGTGATGTTATTGCTCTGAAGATGTGTCAGTAACAACAACTACGCAGTGTATCCCCCTGCAGTCGTGACAGGTATGAGGGGTATACAACCATCTATGTATTGTGATGTTGTTGCTCTAAAGATGTGTCAGTAACAACAATTACACAGAGCATCCCCTCAGACCTGGCAGGTATGACAGGTATACAACTGCTTATGTGTCGTTATGTTGATATTCTAAACAGTAAGTACTCAGATTGTGCCCCTGCAGTCATGAGAAATATCAAGATGTCCACAACTACTAAGGTAGTGCAGATCCTTGGAAAAGGTTGTAAGGTAGATGCTGCATGTAACATGAGAAGTTGATCCAAATGCTGACAAATAAGTGAGACTGACTTGATGATGTACATGATACTTATATAATATCAGCTGTAGTAATAAGTAGCCAGAACTTCTGCTGAAACTGACAGACATAATAACACAACTGAAAACATATGCGTGATTTCAACAATGTCTAACACATTTGGGATGACGGCTGTAGTAGTGTAAGTGTGCTATTTAATGTATAGATGATTATGAACCTAACAAGAGTATGCATGTAAATTTAACGCCAGTAAATGGTCATGGACACACGACTGATGTAAAGCTAAATTGTTGCGTGTGACTGCAGTGTAAAAGAACACAACATGATATCAATGCTCATATGTACTCTGTAAAGCAATGAGCGTGTGCACCGGTAGGCGTGAAAGTACCGTAAAATATGAGCAAATATACCATAGAAATGATACAAGCAAAATTACCGTATAAGCTGTGATTGTATGTACAGAATACTACATGCACAGTATGAAGCTATAAGCATATGCGCTGTATAAGTGCTATGAGCATATGTACCTTACAACTGATATGAATGTATGCACAGCACAGATGCCGAACACTGTGAGCCAAAATACTATGGGCGTATGAACTGCACAAATGCCAAAGGTGTACGTACAACATAAACACTATGGGCGCATGAAACTCAAACGCCACGAGCGCCCGCACAGCACGAGTGCTATGAGCGCATTAATACAAACGCCACGAGCGCATGCACTGCACAAACGTTATGAGTGCACATGCAGCATAAATGCTATCAATGAATGAACAGCGAGACCGTATAAAAAGTGTAAATACCATGAGCGTATGAACAGTATGAAGGTTATGGGCATAAGAACCGAATAAAGGCATGGAGCGAATGAGCAGTATAAATGTCATGAGCGCATGAAACAATATAAATGCCATGAGCGTCAGAACAGTATCAATGCCATGAGCATATGAAACAGCATCAATGCCATGAGCGTATGAAACAGTATCAATGCCTTGAGCGTATGAAACAGTATCAATGCCATGAGCATATGAAACAGCATCAATGCCATGAGCATATGAAACAGTATCAATGCCATGAGCGTATGAAACAGTATCAATGCTATGAGCGTATGAAACAGCATCAATGCCATGAGCGTATGAAAGAGTATAAATGCCATGAGCATGTGAAACAGCATCAATGCCATGAGCGTATGAAACAGTATAAATGCCATAAGCATATGAAAACAGTATCAATGCCATGAGCATATGAAACAGTATTAATTCCATGAGCGTATAAAACAGTATAAATGCCATGAGCGTATGAACAGTACAAATGCCATGAACGAATGAACAGTATAACTGCCATGAGCGTATGAAACAGCATGAATGCCATTAACTTGTGAACAGTATAAATACTATGAGTTAATAAAACAGTATGAAATGCCATGAGCGCAAGAACAGTTTGAATACTAAGAGCTGTTACGCCGAGCGCTCCGGGTCCCTGCTCCTCCCCGGAGCGCTCACGGCGTCTCTCTCCCTGCAGCACCCCGGTCAGACCCGCTGACCGGGAGCGCTGCACTGACATTGCCGGCGGGGATGCGATTCGCATAGCGGGACACGCCCGCTCGCGAATCGCATCCCAAGTCACTTACCCGTCCCGGTCCCTGGCTGTCATGTGCTGGCGCGCGCGGCTCCGCTCTCTAGGGCGCGCGCGCGCCAGCTCTCTGAGACTTAAAGGGCCAGTGCACCAATGATTGGTGCCTGGCCCAATTAGCTTAATTAGCTTCCACCTGCTCCATGGCTATATCTACTCACTTCCCTTGCACTCCCTTGCCGGATCTTGTTGCCTTGTGCTAGTGAAAGCGTTTAGCGTTTTCCAAGCCTGTGTTACCTGATCTCCTGCTATCCATATTGACTGCGAACCTTGCCGCCTGCCCCGACCTTCTGCTACGTCCGACCTTGCTCTTGTCTACTCCCTTGTACCGCGCTTATCTTCAGCAGTCAGAGAGGTTGAGCCGTTGCTGGTGGATACGACCTGGTTGCTACCGCCGCTGCAAGACCATCCCGCTTTGCGGCGGGCTCTGGTGAATACCAGTAGCAACTTAGAACCGGTCCACCAACAGGGTCCATGTCAATCCCTCTCTGGCACAGAGGATCCACCTCCAGCCAGCCGAATCGTGACAAGAGCGTATAAACAGTGTGAATGTCATGAGCGTAACACAGTATACTATGAGAGTACGAACAGTATAAATGCCATCTGCATATGAACAGCATGAATGCCATGAGTGTATGGACAGTATAAATACTATGAGCATATAGCAGTATAAATACCATGAGGTGAACAGTATAAATGCCATGAGCGTATGAACAGTATAAATGCCATGAGCATATGAACAGTATGAATTTCATAAACGTATGATCAGTATGAATGCAAAGAGTATATAAACAGTATAAATACTATGAGCGTATAAACAATTTGAAAGCCATGAGCGTAAAACAGCATAAAAGCCATAAGCGAATGAACAGCACAACTGCCATGAACGTACGAATGGTATTTAACAAATTGTATTGTTTTATTACAAAAGATTGTGGACTATGTCAGAAGTCTCTGTGTGGTACAGATATGAGCATATCCTAATGTGGATACCTAATCTGCTTGACTGCAGTGAATTATTTACGCATGTAACATGGTTACATAATTCATTAGGTTGAAAAAAGACTAGAGTCCATCAAGTTCAACCTATGACCCTAATGAGTCCCTACTGAGTTGATCCAGA